>NC_060950.1:4410331-4411339 GCF_022045245.1 Lucilia cuprina
ATATTATAGAAATTTCAAAAAATACCTTTTGAAGAACGAAAAAGTACCAGAAAGTCCCCTTTTATAGGTTCTCACTTAATCCAGGCTCTACATACTTAATTTCATATTATAGAAATTACAAACGGAATGACAAACTTATATATACCCTTCTCACGAAGGTGAAGGGTATAAAAATAAAAGTAAGTTGCTGTTACTAAATAAATTGAACTAAGTTATTTAGTAAAACTAAGAAACTTTTATTTTTTTAAGTAGTTTAAAATTTTGACCTTTTTTATTTTTATCCAACTTTGCAAAACTTTTTCTTTAGGTATTAAACTTAAATAAATTGCAACTACATTACTTGTCAGCAGCTGTGAAATGTCACATACTTTTAGTGTTTATTTGTACACAAATAATACATTTATTTTTTATTTATTTATTATTAAAATTTAAAGATTTCGAAACTTTGCAACATAACCATAAAATCATGTTCATGCGTATTTAATCAAGAAAAATGTCACATATTTTATGGTTTTTGTTTATGAAGCCTTTAAATATATTAATTATTTTTTATTTATTTTTAAGCTTAATGTCTAATTTTATGAGACCGCGCCAAATGTTTGCAATTATTTGGAAATTGTTAATCAGCTATAAATACATTTACTTTGGAAATTTCCAAATGTTTAACCATAAATGTTGTTTTAAGTAAATTGTTATTAAATTGAATTTTTCCAACGAAGCGTAAAAGATTTTTATACCCTTCACCTTCGTGAGAAGGGTATATATAAGTTTGTCATTCCGTTTGTAATTTCTAAAATATAATTTTCCGACCCTATAAAGTATATATATTCTGGATCCTTATAGGTAGCGGAGATGATTAAGCCATGTCCGTCTGTCTGTCTGTCTGTCCGTCTGTCTGTTTGTCTGTCTGTATGTTTGTTGAAATCAGTTTTTAGAAGACCCCAGATATCTGCGAGATCCGAATCTTCCATAATTCTATCAGACATACGACCGGCAAGAACGCTATTT
>NC_060950.1:4411439-4414998 GCF_022045245.1 Lucilia cuprina
GACTATAGACTAGACTATAGACTAGACTATAGACTAGACTATAGACTAGACTATAGACTAGACTATAGACTAGACTATAGACTAGACTATAGACTAAACTATTGACTACACTTTCGCTTCTATTTTAAACTTTAGGTTGTAATTTGTTAAATCTGTTGTTTTTTTGTCATGTATAATTTTTTTTTAAATAACAGTTACAAAAAAATTATTAAAATAAACAAAATTATTTTAATTATATAATTGCAATATAAATAGATAATGCTGCTACATATAATGTTATTTTTGTAGATTGGTTTCTATCGACAGTGGAAAATTTATTTTTATTTTAAGATTTTCTATAGTACAAATATATATAAATTTTATAGAATGTATGAGGTATGATTTAAAAAATTGTTAGAAATTTTTTAGACTTTTAGTGTGAGAAAACATACTTTTATAAATCTGAAAAAAAAGAATTCGAGACTTCTTAATGCTTTGAATAAGCAAATTTTTCGTAAATATTACGAATTTGAGTATACAACTAGCTAAGTTGACAGAGGTTTGAGACAAAACTTAACCAAGACATTTTCCCTTACAAAATGATAAATGATATTGATTTATGTATTTCTTTTAAAACATATTAAATAAAACTAATTACTTGTCGTAATCTAAATATGTAGTAGCTACTATTGAGAGTTGTAAGTTTCACTGTTTTAATACTCCCAGCTGTGATGGTAGTGAACACAATGACACCACTGCAATGGAATCTTTTATTCTTTGATAACAGTCTTGGACTAGTTGTTTTTAATATAAACAAATGTATAAGTGTTACTCATATTTAAGTACTGACCATAGATATTTTATATTAATATAAAACATTTTTCAATAAAATTAATAGTGACGCATATATAGTTATTTACATTTAAGGGTAATTAGAAGCAAAAGCATCAATCTCCATGTTTATAAATTTGTTAACAGTTGGTAAGTCAATAATTTTCTTTGTTTAATATCTAATGATTAAAACAAAGATAGTAATCATAAATGAAGATTACTGCTTTGGCTTTATATTGGAGATAACTACTTTTGTTTTGAGTTCATAGAAATATTTTCATTTTCTACATTTAACTATCTTCAGAAATCCTGTTTGTTCTGTTTTATTTTTTGAAAATATTACAAAACTGCAGTTTGCTACTTTTGCTCCTAATACCTAACATATTTTTTTGGCACATTTCTTTATTTATTTATGTTTATTATTTATTTATTTATGTTTATTATTTATTTTTTATACAATATTTAATCACGTTTCATTATCACGTTTCTTTTCTTTCTTTTGATTGCATTCATTAATTTTTATGTTTTTATTCTTTGATAACAGATTTACGTTTTTGGTTTAAAAATTAAATGTTTTTGACGTCAATACTGTGTTAATTATGTTTAATTTAAAATTATCCAAAAAATGAAAGGGGATTTTTTTTCTAATTTAAATTTTCTTTTTTAATGAATTATAATTGGATTTAATAATTTCTGCAAAAAAATTCAGACAAATATTGCATTTGTTCCAAATCATAGAATTCATGATTTGACACATAAATGTATTACTTTATGTAACATTAAACTTAATTAAATCAGTTCAAAGTAAAGAAAGAAGCCGCCTAAGTGGACATATTTTAATTATATTTTGTTATTTTTGTAAAGTGTCCTTTTTTCTGTAAAAAAAATTAGATGTATATTACAATTTATTTATATTTTTCTTTACTTTAATCACAACATAACAATCATCAGTAAGGGCTTTCCATTTTTATATATATTTACTCTTACTTTACGATTTATATGACCTTCTTGGGTACAAATGAAAGACAAATAATAAATAAATAAAAACACGCACTAAAGCAGAACTTAGAAGGAGTAAAGTCCTTGTGTATAAAAATGTTTGGTTATTTTAGTGAAAATAAGGGATCAGTTATGAGTTTTTTAATTCAGTTTCGTTCACTGCTAAACCAACTTCTATAGCCAAATGTACGAAAATATGTATTTTTATTTGTTGGTTTGATTAGTACCAAGTAGAGGATTGAAAGGTACTGAGTTTAGTATTTATACTTAGAACTACAGATAAATCAAATTTTCTACAAAAAAATTTGAAGAAAGTGCTTTTTGCGGTTCTAATGACAAAGTCAATGGACTAATGCAATATCTACTATATTGTCTAGCATATGAACTATTGTATCTTCTATGGACTAGGCTTTTGACTATTCTATAAATTAGTCTATTAACTGCTCTGTGAACTATTGTTTAGACTACAATAGAATAGACTACTAGTCTATGAACTAGTCTAAAGACAATTTTATGTACTAATCTATGGACTGCTTTATGTCTATTGACTTCTTTATAAACTAGTCTATTGACTAGTCCTCTGGTCTTTGGACTAGTGTATGGCAGATATACAAGCCGAAACGGATCAAATCGACGGTTGCTGGCCGCTGGCCGCTGGCCGCTGGTAATATTCTGCAAGCCGCGCCGCCGGCTCAAAAGCTAAGCCGTCATGAACGTAGCCGCTGATAAAGATTGGAATGGCAGATATTTTTCTGAAAATAATTTCACTACTTTTCACTAGTCCATCAGTTTTAGGACTTGTGCACTATAAAGTAGTCTTTTGACTACTCTATATAACTGTAGTATATTACTACTCTATGAACTAGTTATTATTCATTAGTCAGTTCACTAGTCTCTTCTCTAGTCTATTGACTTGTAAAGTAGTCTATGGATTAGTCTGTTGACTAGAATATTGTATAGTCTATAGACTAATCTATCGACTACTATATTGAATAGTTTATTTTTTAGTTTATTGAATTGTCTGTTGGCTAGACTATAGACTGCTTTATCCACTAGTCAATTCACTCGTCTATTATCAAGTCAATGGATTAGATTGTTGAGTAATATATGGACCAGTCTTTAGACTATTCAAATTCATTCGGACAGTTCCGAACTATTTATTTAACCTACCATTTACCCCTAGCCACCGACTGGTCAGGTGACTAGTTATTTTAAGAATCGTCACCCCATAGATTACCAAGAGAGAGCTAAAAGCTTATGTTAGTCACTAAAGTGACGATTGACTTTACCCTCGCTTACAAAATTTCATCAGTGAAGAAAGATGAAGTTTCGAATGAATTGACTCTTTATCAAACAGCTGTGTATGTCTATGGATTAGTCCATCTCTACTCATGAACAAAGTTCAATAGTTCAATTCATTACCCACATTATGCTCAATTAATTACTCACCAAATATACTAATTACTTTAACACTCCTATTAGACAAAAAGCTCCAATTAAAAGAGATTTAACATTCTATTAAATCTCAAAAGAAATTTTTATAAAGTCTTCATTTAATAAACATTAAATATCTCTTTAAATCCTGACTGATTTCATCTCTTTATGATTAAACAATTTATACTTATTCAACATAATTTTTCTCAAAAAAAAAAAAAAACAAGTAAGAGTTCTATATTCGGCTGTGCCGAATCTTATATACCCTTCACCATGATGTGTTTAAAGCCTTTTGTACCTTTTGAAGAACGAAAAA
>NC_060950.1:4415098-4424280 GCF_022045245.1 Lucilia cuprina
AGTCTATAGTCTAGTCTATAGTCTAGTCTATAGTCTAGTCTATAGTCTAGTCTATAGTCTAGTCTATAGTCTAGTCTATAGTCTAGTTTATAGTCCAGTCTATAGTTTAGTTTATAGTCTAGTCTATAGTCTAGTTTATAGTCTAGTCTATAGTCTAGTTTATAGTCTAGTCTATAGTCTAGTTTATAGTCTAGTCTATAGTATAGTTTATAGTATAGTCTATAGTCTAGTTTATATTTTAGTCTATAGTGTAGTATATAGTCTTTTTTCTTGTCTGTAGTCTATTCTTTAGTATAATCTAAATTCCGGTTATAGTCTAGTCTATAATCTAGTCGAGTCTACAGTCTAGTTGACTGGACTATGTCCAGTCTAGTTGACTGGGCTATGTCCAGTCTAGACTTAATTATAGTCTGTTCTAGTTTACTCTAGTATAGTTCAGTCTAGTCTTTAGTCGAGTCTATTGTCTGGTTTTTAGTTAGGCTATAATTAAGTTTAAAGTTTAGTACTTCTCTCACCTTTGCGTGATTTTCCCTTCTCTTTAATAATCTAATAATTTTAAAATAAATTTAAAAATACAAATACAACTATTTTTAATGAAACTATGAAATGAAATGCAAACATAAATAAAAAGAATAAATAAAGGTTTGAAATTGTTTACAAAAAATTGTGAATAAAGATATTAAAAAATTATTAAAACTATTTGGCAAAAAACATGTCTGTCTGTCTGTCCTCATTGACTCATGTTCAAAGTGTTAAAAAAACGAGACAAATAACCATATAATAAGTAAACAAACGTAAATTAAAACAATTAAATAATTTAATTGGGTTTCACGAAAAAAGAATCTATTTTGCTAAAATTTCCATTAAATCCATCACGTGACCCTTTAACTATTTTATTGTGTCAATATTATGGAGACAAATTGAAATAACAATTTCATTTATGGTTTCAGTTTATGATACCACGATATAATGTTTTGTTTTTTTTCAAAATCCAATCCCAACAGCCACAGAATTTTTATCTTTATGGGATAGAGAGAAGTGAAAATAAATAAACTGAAGGTTAATCATTGGAAAATAAAACTTGTTGTCATTTTTTAATTTATCTATATTTTCAAAAACGCCATTAAACTCTTGTGATAAATACTTAATAAAAGTTTGTGAAAATTGAAATGAAATTTAATGAAAATGAATTATTTTATTATTTTAGTGATGAATGTTTTTTAAGTACGAGAATTCAAGTGGCCCTTGTTATTATTATTATTTTTTTTATTTTGCTTACTAATTTATTATTATTTTTGGTCACTTAACACGCAATTCTTATGACTTCTATAGACGTCATTAATTTCTAAATATTTGCTATATTCGACAACAAATGTCTAAATTTATTATGAATTTTAAATAACTCTTCATCAGAGATAATGGTTAAAATTTCCAAGTACTTTTCTTTACACTTTTAATACAATAATTATGTACCTACTTATGTCTATAGTTGAGGAGAAATTTTGCTAAGGAATATAGTATTTTTAGCTTATGTATCTTGTCAAAAATGACATAAATACATGATAAGATATTTAATATGTCTTGATTTAACTTGTTTGCCTTCAACTTTAATAATCTGAAAGAGTATCTTGTTATGGTCATTTAAGGTGCTTGAAAGATTAACTAATGTCCCGTGAGTTTTGAATAAATTTAACATTTCTATTATACTTCAGATTTCTATGAACAATATTAGCACGTTTCTTTGATAAACAGCAGGTTTACTGTATGACGCCTAAGTTATCACCTGTAATGTAAATTATTTGATTAGATTTAGTTACTAGCAGTGATGTTTATGTCAATGTATTTATCAAGATCAGAGATAGGCTAAGAGCTTTGTTATAAACTCTTTTGTTTTCACAAGTACACAAACACACACGCATGTATAAAAAGCAAACGTAACTACTCAGAGAACTCACTTGATACTCTTTGATCTTTGACTTCAAATGATCTGCAATTTGTTTGGTATTGAGAATGGACGCTTCTGAAGATCCTTTTCAGAATATTAGTATAACGCTCATAACTAGATACAAAAAGGATTTAAAACGATAAAATTCAAAATAAGCTAGTTTTATAAAAGCGAGATTGTTTTTGTTAAACATTATGAGGATTGGTCCACACCCAGCAATTTTGTTTAAAATTGAATGTTTATTTTTTTGTACTGATTTTTTTTTTTTTGAATTGAATTCACATTTTATTTTGGAGTTGATTGATAAATTCGTGCAATTTACTTATTTATTAATTAATTTATTTATTTATTTATTTATTTATTTATTTATTTATTTATTTATTTATTTATTTATGTTTATATTATTTAAGTCAAATTAGTTGAATTCTATAATACTACAATTTCACTTTCTAATAATTTAAAAAAAAGACATAAAAATTACTTCCTGAGAATGACTTCCGATGTAGTGAAATTGAAATCAACTAAAAAAACATCCGTCTTATGACAAGCATGGTAGAACCACGAAAATCCTGTGGTGTGACCCTGTGGTGTGAAACTCTGCAGCACTTCCTTTGCCACTGTCAGGCATTCAGTTAGTTCCAAGTATCTTGGAAGTGATGTTATTCCCGAAATAATATTCCAGATTAACACTGAATGGAAGTTTCTTAGGAATTATGTTCAGGATACTGAGTTTCGGAAAACTGTAAAATAATTCTTTCAGTTCCATCTTTTTTTATCATAATAAGAAGCGCACAACAGGCCCTATTGCGACCTAGGTGTATTTCTTCGGATTTTATGTAATATACATCCTCATATCAACCTAACCTAACCTATGACAAGCATGTGTTGAAATCATCACTTCTTCAGGTCTTTTTCAGTACTTTCATAAAGTAAATTCTACTTCTTTTTCACTTCTTAGGAAGTACTTCTTTTTTGCTGGGATAACATTTAACTTTATATCATTTAATCCCATCTGATTATTAATAGGAAATATTCTAGACAAATTTCTAATTTCAAAGCTTTTTTTCAATCAAGATCGAACATTTCTGGTCAACAGAAAAATTTTTTAAACTTATCAGGTGCATTGAACAATTTTCGTATATTTTGACTTCAAGTATTTTCGTTAGTTTTTTTCCGGAATATTTGATAGCATTCAATTTCTTTAAAGTTCAATCTGAAAGGTCCTGCCTTGCTTTTGATTAACTGACAACTCTACATCGTCTTAAAACTGATCTCACATCCAGGAAAATCTTACATTAAAAAGTAATGAGTTAAAATGCTAAAAAATGTCGTGTTTAACGACTTAATCATTAGCATTATAACTAATTTGCAATTTTAAGAAGTACTTAAAAAAGTGCTTACAAATACTGAGTTAAAAAGGGTCTTTCTAGTTCGCTATCTTACTCACAACACAAGCACAGAGTTATTATACCATGTACCATTATGGTGGAAAGACAGAGCCTCTTTAAAGTGATAAAAATTGGTCCCCACATAACTATACAATACCCCAGAAATCGGCTAAACTGGTATAGGGTATCATATGGTACTAGCGCATTGATATATAATGACAAATATCGAAATAAAGTACTGACATAACTGATTTCATTTAAGTCATCATAACAGTACTTAAAAGTAATTTAAACGGTATGAAGTAGTCATTGAAAATCAACCATCAAAATCATTAAATGGACCCTAATTTCTGTTGATGAAGGGTGTACAAATTGTATGAATTAAATTAAGCTCCCACATTTTAAAATACATCTTTTATCTTTAAGGTCTTTGGCCTGATGTTTTATTTAATTTACTCTTTCTAGTGTTTACTGGAAAAGAGATTTCAGTTTCTCTTCCTTCCTGTTTTTATTTAATACGATTGATAACAAGATGAAAATATTTTATGATTCATTGCACAATGTATTTTATTTTTGTATTAAAGATTTCGTCAGTAAACATAAAATCTAAAAAAAAAAAAAAAAGTGTGTTTTAAAAATTATTAGTTTGGGGTGATATTTCTATGGAATTAATGACTAATAAAAATTTAAAATTTCTTAATGAATAATTTCTAATAATTGGTATAAGCTTTCTTTGAAGCTTTTAAGTACAACATGAAGTTGGCTGCAACTCATTAGATGTGTGTTTTAATTAAATCTTATAAACAATTTAGCCTTTTTATAACTTTTTATCCAACCTAATATACATACAGTCATACATATTTATTATTTTAATAAAATTCTATAAATTTCATTTTTGAGAGACAATGAACTTTAATTAAAAATAAAATATTTGCAAAATACACTTGGGAAATGAGTGATACTACCGAATATAGCAAATATTATAAATGTCACATCCAGTAGTACTAAAATAATATAAGATATATTTATTTGCAGATATATGATCTAGAACCTAAATGACCTTTAATCAATGACAATAGTTTTTACAGAGCTAACTGATAAAATTACGACTCCCGAGATTCAAATCCTTTACACAGGACATATTTAACATTAATTAATTAATCTGCAATCGAAAGGCCTTTTATAATAATACATAAAACGATGTCAATTCCAAGAATATAAACCAATTTTTAAACAATTATAACAAATTTATATAAAAGACTCTGTAGTTGCTGTTTTTAAATCAAAAAAAATGTAAACCTAACCTTACTTAATCATATATTATTATTTAATAATTTATTATCACACTCACATGCATTGACTGTAACTGATAATTGTCGTAAATTTAAACAAAAACAATAACAACAACAAAATTTATTAAAACATTCAACAAACAATTTAATAATAAGTAATACTGATAAAACATAGATCATAAATATTTATTGGGCATAATTGACATTTAATCACCATGACATTGTAAATAATCAAGAAAATTCGTCAAATAAACAAAACACCTTAAAAAATATATTTATGTATGAATCGAAGTGTTAAACTGAGACGACACGAGACATTCGTAGATCCCTAAAAAGGCAATACTTAGTGTTTTTTTTTCTATATGTTTTTCTAGTATGGAATGTTTAATGTGAAAACACCCAAATAATAAAAAACGAAGTTGCCAGATGTTATAAGCTTTCATAAGATGTATAAGTATCTCTCGCCAAAAGTTTAATTAATCTCCAATCTGTTAGGTAATAAAAAAACTGAAAAAAGCTTTTTGATACTTTTTAACAAAAAAATTTAGAAAGCTTTTAAAGAGCAATTTAAGGAAAAACCTTTTCAAAAACATTATTTCTTTGCATTTTAAGAACATTTTAACAAGTTCTCTATAAAAAGCTTTCCTTATAAAGCTTTTTAAGTAAATTCTTTAAGAAAGCTGTTTTCAAGGAAAAACTATATAATGAAAATCTAAACAAAGCTTTATGAGGAAATTCTTTAGAAAACTGGTTTAAAGTAAAACTTTAGAAAGCTTTTTCTGAAAAATCTTTTTAAAATAAACTGGATCTTTGAGAAAAAAAAAACACCGCAAAATAATTTTTTTTCTAATAAACAGTCATATATTTAAAAGCAATTCACTTCAAAAACCTTTTTCCAAAAAGAATATAAAAAATCTTTAAAAGCTAGTTCTCAAAGTATTATTTCTAAAAGGTTTAAAAAAGCTTTCACCTAAAGTTGCAAAATTTTCTTTTAATATGTTTGGTCGAATAATAAAGGCTTTTTCTTAATAATAGTTGCTTCTTTTTAAAGCTTTTTTAATTCAACTATATATTACAAAAATTATTTACAAGCTTTAGAATAACCGACAGCGTTTAGAAAAGCTTATACTTAAAGTTAAAAAATTTTCTTTTAAAAAGAGCTTTCCAAGTAGTTTTTCAAAAAATTCTCTTAAAAAGTAAAAAACATTGCTTTGAGAAAAAGCTTTTGGATAAAAGCTTTTTGTCGAAAAACTTTTGAATAAAAGGTTTTTGTCGAAAAACTTTTGAGTAAATAAAGTTTTTTGTTAAAAAGAAATTGTTGTTCCGAAAATTTTTTTAAGGTAAAAACGTTGTTGCTACGTTCCTATAGAAAGCTTTTAAATAAAAACTTTTTGTTGAAGTTAAGTAAATAAAGTTTTTGTTAAAATTCCTTTGAATTTTAAAATTTTGAATAAAATAGATTTCGCCCAATGAAAGTTCTTAATAAAAACTACTTAAAAAAAAACTTTTAAAAACAAAACATTTATAAAAAACTTTTGAACAACAAAGCTTTTATACATTTTTGAACATTTTAAAGACTTTTTCTTAAAAAAAATAATTAAACTTCATTTTATAAAATAACTTTTATAGAACAGCTTTACTAAAAAACTTTAAAAGAAACGAGCTTTTTCTTAAAAGCTTGATTTGAATCATTATTTGAATAATATAAAAATATGTAAAGCTTTAAATAAGTATTATTCGTATGTGAAACAAACTTTTGTTCGTATGCAAAACAAACTTAATGCAAAAGTACTCCCCGCCACTTTCAATGTTAAAAGTTTTTTATTTAAAAAGCTTTAAAATAAAAAAGCTGTTTAATAAAAATTAAATAAAATAAAAAACAAATAAAGCTTTTTGGTAAAAAAAAGCTTTTATATAAAAAAGGTTTAAAACAAAATTTTTGTTTAAAAGCTTTTGAATAGGAAAAATTTCGTTAAACTCCAATAAAAAAATTAAAGCTCCCAAAATAAACTTTCTCATTTAAAGTTTTCCAACAAGTCTACTACAATCAAGCTTAAAAATAATATTAGTTTTGAAATTTGTTTACTATACCAATTTACTATGCAAAAAGTTTTTCGTTTTCCAATATCTTAAACCCCACATCTGGCAGCCTAAACGAACCTAAACAACTAATCTCAACCCAAAAAAATAAAATGTTTTAAAATTCAAACAAAGCAAACAATGTTTGTACATATTTGATTTTTACAAATGATAAATCGAAAAGCTAGCAGCAAGCTAATGCTAAAAAACTGAATTATATTATTCTGATAAGAAATTTATTATATTTTTTGCTTTTTATTTTATGTTAAATCAACAAAATACAAAACCCGATGTAAAAAAACCGAATGAATTAATGAAAACAAACCATCATATAGCAAGTAAATTGCAAATACAAATATATAGATGAGTGACTGACTGACTGGATCTACGATTACTATATGCTTTAACTGTGGACGTATGTTTGTATGTATGAGTGTTTAACGTATGAAAATATTTTAGTTCTGAAACGTATTGAACTGAACTGAGTAGAGTGTCAAACAAAATTTTGTACGATTAAGAAGAATAAGAGCAGTTCAGTTGGCCGACTGTTTGTTTGTTGTTATTAACAGCAGCAATAACAGCAACAAATACAAAAAAATACTTGTGTATAATTTTGAAACATTCATACTGGTAGTATCAGTCAATAGCTTGATCGAGGGGTGTTAACGTGTGTATAGAATTTTTAACTTGTCTCGTCTATCTATTTTTTTTTTTACATTTTTTTACGAAATATATTTTCGTTTTAAACAACAAAAGATCGTATCGTTAAATTTTGAAAACGGTTTAATCTCTTATCACAAAAAGTTTTTTTTAATTGACGCTATTAACTTATTTATAGTGGAAAAGGTAATAAGTGTTTTTGGTCCTCTTGTTGAAAATTAAATTGTGTCGTAAAACAACAATAACAACAACAACGTTTAATTTGATTTGATTTTTGCAAAAATAAAAGTGTCTATAAAATATTAAAAGAAAGAAATTAAAGTGCACAAAGAAAGTATAGAAACCCCACAATTTATGATAATTTTAAATTAGTTCTTATTTAAAGGGGCTCTAGTGAAGACGTTTAAAGTTTAAAAAAAAAGAGTCCCTTTTGAAAAAAAAAAAAATAAAAATAAATTTAAAAAACAAATTCAAAGAAAAAATTTCTAATCAGCAGAATTTTAATTTATGAACGAATATATTGAACTGTAAGTGTTTCAATCATTAAATTTAATTTAATTTTTTTTTTTTTTTTGCTAAAAAAACAAAAATAATTATTGTCTGCGGCACTTTGGAATATAATTTAAATTTAATGTTTTTTTTTTTTTTTGATTTCAAGTGTTGGTGGTAAATTAAATTTATAATTAAAAAAACAAAATTATAACAACGTAATATTATTAAATTCTAACGAATTCTAAAGTGTTTTAAATTAAATTTTAATAAATTAAAAACGAAAAATATTTATAAATATAATAAACAAAAAATACTTGAAATTAAATTAATTATTTTTAACACTTCATTATGGAAAATCTCTAGTGCACCCAGCTGTTGTTATCACTTTAATATAAAAATAAAATAATTTATTTCCTATTGTTTAAATAATATTTTATAACATTACTTTAAACAATGTATTAAATACTTAAAAATTAATTTAAACATCTATAAAAGTAAATCAATAAATTATAAATAAAGAAACCCAGACATTTTAAAAGCATTTAATAAAATTTTGATCTAAAAATAAAACTAAACTGTTTAAACATTATGCTGTGAAATTGGTATTAATAAAAAAGTGTTAATTTTTCACATTAACAATATTGTTAATTTATAAGAAATTCAAACATTTTTATGTTTTCTTATCATTAACTTGTCCTTGCCTCTAATACGTTGCCGTTAACATTTATGATCGATTTGTTAAATTTTTATAAAGTTATTATTATATTTTCTTTTTCAAATAAATTTTATAACAAATCAGTTTACAATCTCTGCTATGCCAACAACTGATTTGTAGTCAATATCACATTTAAATCTAAATTTGCTTAACTTTTTTTTTTGTTTTTTTTTTTGGAATTTATTGTAGTGAAAAAAATTCAATCTTTTCTTTTGTTAATATTTTATTGATTTTCCTAAAAAAAAATTTACCATAAATACTTTTTCTTTTATAAAAAGATTGGCAATGTTGATAACAGAAACAATTTTTTATTAGAAAGCTTTAAAAGAATTGAAAATTTAATGACTGCAAATAAAATTTTAAATGATTCCACTGATATCAGCGAATGTATTCGAAAACAAGAGAAATTTTACATTTCTGGCGATATTTTTTCCCATAAATTTGTTTGTCTATAGACTAGTATATAGTCTAGTCTATAGACTAGTATATAGTCTAGTCTATAATCTAGTCTATAGTCTAGTCTATAGTCTAGTCTATAGTCTAGTCTATAGTCTAGTCTATAGTCTAGTCTATAGTATTGTCTATAGTCTAGTCTATAGTCTAGTCTATAG
>NC_060950.1:4424380-4484229 GCF_022045245.1 Lucilia cuprina
CTATAGACTAGACTATAGACTAGACTATAGACTAGACTATAGACTATAGACTAGACTATAGACTAGACTATAGACTAGACTGTAGACTAGACTATAGACTAGATTATAAGCTAGATTATAAACTGGACAATAGACTAGACTATAGACTAGACTATAGACTAGATTATAAACTAGATTATAGACTAGACTATAGACTAGACTATAGACTAGACTATAGACTAGATTATAAACTAGACTATAGACTAGACTATAAACTAGACTATAGACTAGACTATAGGCTAGATTATAGACTAGACTATAAACTAGACTAGACTATAGGCTAAACTATAGACTAGACTATAGACTAAACTATAGACTAGACTATTGACTAGACTATTGACTAGACTAAATAATTATCTATTACAAATCATGGAACTAGACCATTTAAATAAACACATAATTCCCTTCAGTGAATTCAATATAAATAGTTGTTCACATAAAAATTTGAAGAGCATGTTCAATGACTTGTGCTTTTCAAGTTCATTTTATTAAATTTTATTTAACTGATAATCTCATTCACTAATTAATCGCCGCAATTTTCAGTGTTAAATCACTTAAATAAATCTAAATCCAGTATATGGTGGTTGAACTATTGCATTTTATTTTAGAACTTATAACAGAAGTATTTTTAAAATTTTGCTGAGATTAGATATAGTTATTTTGATAATTCCAATACAAGTATTGTGAAAGAAAGCAAAATTCTATTAACATTTTCAATCATATTTATACATATTATGAAGTTTAATAGCCTAAATTAGGCTTTTAACTATGGAATGCTGAAAAAACAATATTACT
The DNA here is from genome assembly GCF_022045245.1 of Lucilia cuprina. Classification (NCBI taxonomy): domain Eukaryota; kingdom Metazoa; phylum Arthropoda; class Insecta; order Diptera; family Calliphoridae; genus Lucilia; species Lucilia cuprina. The sequence continues at coordinate 4,425,215 of NC_060950.1, forward strand.
ATTGTAATTTATGGAATGTTCTCAGGTGCTGTGATTCTCTGACAGTCAACAGCAAAGAGTGACAAATTTGGTCTTTAATGGGTTGTTTGTTGGAGAGCTCTGTTGTTGTACTAGTAATAAGTAGAATTAAAAGGTTGTCTTCTTATGAGAACTTTTTGTCGAGTAAAATAATATTAAGAGAGCTCTTTCACGATACCAGTTATAGGAATACATTCTCTTAAAAAAGCATTTTATTGATGGCAGTTCTAGAATCATATTAATCATAAACTAAATTAAATTTTAAAAAATATTACAAGATCACTCAGCTATTTAAAATGGACGTCATTACGAATTAATACTTTGTAATAAATTTTACTGCTCATTGTTTTAAAAAGTGTATTGCATTTTGTTTACATTTTGACAAGAAATCTTTAGAATAGAATTTCACAATTCTTTATTATTTAACACAAACAAAAAAATATCTTGAGTTAAATTGGTTCAAGGCTGGTCTATGATCTTAAAACTCCAAAAGCAAAATATATATATTATTTATATTTTTGTTTATTCTACAATATTTTATTTCTGTTCAATATTTTTGTATACAAAATTTTAATGCTAAATTATAATCTTATAAATTTCAATGTTAAGGGACTTTGAACTTAAGAATTCAATTAAAAAAAAGAGCAACAAAATTAATGTTTTGTAAACAAAAAATTTAAAAAATAACATTTAACCATAAAATATTGTAATATAAAAAAAAATTCGGGCAATTAACTTAAAACAATTAATGTAAATTAATAAAACAAAACTGTAAAGTGTAAATAAATATTTAAATACTTTATAAAATCTTATAAAATTTTGTAAAATTCCCTAAAAAGTTTCCACATAAAAACAAAAATAATTGTTGTAAAAATTATTAAAAAATAAAGTAAACAAATTAAATAAAAAAATAATATTTTTTTAATAATTAATTTATTTATTCAAAAGTATTAATGAATACAATTTCTCTATGAATTTTTTAATTGTGTTAATCAAAATAATTGACTAATATTTTTCAAATATTTTCTAGTTTGTTATTGCGATATTTATTTACTACAAAACAATACAAATCATTCATTCAATATATATTTTATTTAATTTACATAATTTCTCGTCATATTTTGTGGGTGTAGTTGATCGTGACAAATGCAGTAATCAAAATTCGAAAATAATTCTATAGACAAACAAGTTTTAAAACACAATTATGCAAATATTTTATTATTATAACACCCTACTCCCAACGACAATTTGTTATAAACACACACACACACATTTCGCTGAGATTATTGTAATTCTTTTTTAAAAAAAATATTTGTTTAACAAAATAAATAAAATGTTAAATGTAAATAAATCAATTATAATTAATAATTTATTTAGACATTGTTATTGGTTTTTTCTATTATTATGCGATTATATAACGCAGAAGTTAATCTATTAATTTTAAATGTTTTTTTTATAAATTGTTATTTTATTATTTACGACATTTTGTTATTTTTTGTTTAATTACAGACCGTGGACCATGCATACTTCCAGCGGTGATGATGAGGCTTCTAAGGATCCTCGTATAAGCGAACAGGACTTTACACAACAATTTACAGAAAATGATTTTGAAGGTGAGTTAAAAGAACATATTCCCTTATGTAGGCTTTAGTTTAGTCTTATATAGGCTATAGTTTAGTCTAAAATCTAGACTATAATCTGGACTTTAGAATAAAGTATAGTATGGAAAATAATATCGTCTATAGACTGAATTAGGGCCAGAATTGACTAGACTATTGTATGTAAACTATAGACTGGACTATAGTTTGGACTATTGTCTATAGTCTGAAATCTTGTCTAGTATATAGTCTACAATCTAAACCATAATAATCTAGTATTCCGTGTATACTACAGTCTGGTCTATAGTCTAGTCTATAATTTGGAATATTTTCTAGTATACAGTCTTGACTATAGTCTGTTTCGGTGTGATCTTCGAACCTTCGAACCTTATTAGTGGTCTTGTCTATACAATGGTCCAGCCGTGGATCCAGCTCCAGATTTTGGGGGATATTTTGTTTTTTACTTACTTTCCTTTTTCTTCATTTTTATATTTCTCTTTTCACCACCGTGGATCCGCGCCTAGTCTGGACTATAGTATATTCATTAGTCTCGACTATAATCTAGTCTAAAGCCTAGAAAATAGTTCAATCTACAGTCTGGACTTTACTTTAGTCTATTGTCTATTCTATTGTCCGGACTACATTCTAGTCTATTATACAGACTATTGACTGGTATATAGTCTTCAGTCTAATCTATAGTCTAGCGTATTATATGCACTTCAGTCCAGTATTTATCCGGACTATAGTCTATTGTCTCGACTATTTAAAATCTAGTCTATACCCTGGAAAATGGTGTAGTGAGTTGTCTGAACTATAGTTTAGTCTATTGTCTGGCCTAAAGTCTAGTCTATTGCATCTTATGTAGTCTATTGTCTGGTCTGCAGTCTAGCTATAGTTTGGTCTGTTGTCTGATCTATATTCTAGTATATTGTCTGGTCTAAAGTCTTGACTATAGTCTGGTCTATGTCCTGGACTAAAGTTTAATCTATATCTGAACTATAGTCTAGTATATAGTCCAGACTATAGTCTGGACTTTAATCTAGTCTGTCTCTAGGCTGAACTGTTGTCTTATTAATGGTCTGGACTATAGTCTAGTCTATTGTCTGGACTAGAGTATAGTCTTTATTCTAGATTATAGTCTAGTCTATTTAATTTATAGTATAGTCTATAATCTAGAAAATAGTCTATAATTCCAGAAATCTATTGTATATCTGTTATAAATAAAAGCACAAAATCAAATCAATTTTATCGTGAGAAAAATGTTTCTTTTTTTGTACGATTTATTTATAATTTGTTCATTTCATTAACAAATTATAAAACAAATTGTTTATTTTGTAACAGAAAACCAAACATTTCAAAAAAAGACAGACCATTTCAGACCTACTGCGAGTTAACATTCCATTAAAGTTTTCAGTTTTTTATTTAAGTTGTGTTTTTTCTTAACTGGATGTGTTAAATGTATGTAAATAATGTAACTTTACACTCCAACAACAACAACATGTTGTACAACAATGTCACATTGTGTCATGTGGTAAAAAAAATATTGTTAAAAAAAAAAACACTTTAACACCCAGAGACCTGTTAAACTAGACTTCAGTTGTGATAAATTTTTGTTAATTTTTTTCTTGGCCATTGCATAAATAACAAATTTAGAAAAAAAACTCACTTTTAACTAAATTAATGTCTTGCGTCGTTATTTAAAAACTAGAACTTTGTGCGTAAGGCGAACAAAACTGTTATTTTAATAGCAGACTATTTATTTACCACCCATTCATTATTTAATAAATTCACTTAAATGTAATTAACATTTTTTTTTCAAATATTTAAAGATAACCTTGATTTAAACCGTTGTTATTAAAGCGTAACAATTTATTATAAGGCGATAAAAAATATTTCGTTTTAAAAAAATGCAATTAGTTTCAAATAGAATTTATAAAATTTTATAAAAATAAATTAACATTTAATAAAACGTTTCAATAAAAGTCTGTAATAATTTTGATTGATTTAACATTTTGCAATCCTTTTTAAATTATATATAAATTATAAATAAGTAATTTTTTTCTGCAAGTGTTTTCTATAAGCGTGCAACATGACGTATTAGTTATTTGCATTATAGTAATTGTTTATAACTTACTCGTTTGACAGTAGATGGTTTTTGGTTATTATGTTAATATTAATTAATATTTGTATTTATGTCAACAATATTTTAATTATTATTAAAAAATATTAATTTGCCTACAACGCTAGTTTTAAATATTAATTTATTCAAAAGTGTATAATAAATTAAAATTAATATTCTACGAGTTATTTTTGGTAGAATTTATAAAAATTTGTTTCACTAACATTAATAGCTACCCAATGATTTGTTACCTCTATTAAGTACCAGTCTACATAGGGAAACTTTGATTTTGTGTGTGAGAGAAAAAGAAAGAAATATCAATTATATCTCTAGAGTTACGAAGTTTCTTTTCATTCGAACAAAAACAAATTAGTGCAGGAAAAGTTTTTCAGTATGAACCGACACATTGCCTGAAATGGCTTTCAATGCAGTGGTTACTATTAATGTCACTGTGATGTCCTTATTAGCAAATGCACAAGGATCACAATGATCTGTCTCCTAGTAAGTGATTGAGTTTCAGATTTGACCCCTCAAGGTTTCAGTCAGTTTTATTGGATTTTATAGTAATACTAGCAGTAAAGGTTAGAATCTTCTTTCTCTTTTTCCAGACCCTTATATGCAGTTTACTGTCCCACCCACCTAGCGAGTGATTTTTTTCCTCCTCAAGATTTGACCCCTCTCGCCATGTTGTAACAAAAACTTTAAATCGTTATCTTCACAATTTTGAAGATGTTATGACATCATGACAATGTTTGAGTCACTCCTGGCTTTCAGATTTGATCCATGAACGTTTCAGTCAGTGAAGAGCCTCAAGTTCTTCTTTCCTGTCAAATACGTGCCATTAATAGCTGTGTATTTCGGTTTCCAAGAATTTCCAGCAGACAGATAGTTTACTGTCCCACCTAGCGAGTGATTTATTTTCTTCTCAAGATTTGACCCCTCTGAGCATGATCTAACAAGAACTTTCAATAGATATCTTCACAATTTTGAAGATGTCGGTGGCGAAATATGATCTAAGTATCATCACAGCAGGACTAGTCATGGAGAGTCTCAAGTTCTTTTTTCCTGTAAAATACATCCCATTTTCACTGCCAGCTGCTTTTGAATTCCAAGAGCTTACAGGCAGTTTAATATGCCACCCTTTAAGGGCGAGTTTTTCTGATAAAGATAATCTTCATTCTTTGGTTAAACCTGGATTAATTTTTCGTGTTTTTCAGTTATTAGTAAATTTACTTATTATATTAGTTTAACTGAGTGTAATTGGCCAATAAGCCTCAAGTTATAAGTGAGAAAACACAATTAACAAAAACAATAAAACAATGATTTTGGAAGAACAAAAACTTAATATTTTAAGTAAATTGTAATTTTCTGATTTTTTTTGTTTTATTTATTATTGTTTTAAATGTTTATTAAACATTTTTCCAAAATGTTCCATTTTACAAAAATATTGATTGCAAAAAACAGCTGTTCATTGTTTATGTTTTTGAGTGAAAAGTTGGCAATACTAACAAAGTTAACTGAGCTGAAATCTAAAACTGAAAAACACAATCATCGGTTAAAGTCCGCCTAAATTTGTTCCGAGTTTAATCTAACAGCAAGTTAAGCTGTTAGATTAAACTCCTCAGTTAGTTTAACTGAGGAGTAAGAAACCCGCCCTAAGACTACCACAAGAGTCTTCTTTTGTTAGTCCCAAAAGTTCTTTTCATCAGGCCAAAAAGTTCTTTTCATAAATATATGGCTTGACGTTATCACAAAATCATATCAAATTAATGTTTCTTTTGAAATATCGTGGGACCTATGTTTTCCTGCAGCTTCTTCCTCAATCTCATAAATTCAAAATGTTCTTCTCTATATCTCGTTTACTAGTTTTTTTTTTAATTTCTAAACATAACTTCGAAGTTATAAAATCTTAGAATTTTAAAAAAATTTTGAAACTTTTCAATCTAGAATTTCTAAAAATATGGAAATCACAGTGATCTAAACAATATTTTAAAAGTTTTTTTTTCAAATTTTACTCTAATCGGGTTGCAAGCTAATTAAATTTTAATGAACAAAATATTGAAAATTAAATATAATCGTTTAAATGGAAAAAATAATGTTTAAGAAATAAATTTTAATCTTATGTCGCCCAAGTGTCTATTATATAAAAAATGTCAGTAACATCACACTCAGTCAACAGATAATAAATATATGTACGTGTTCAGTAGTATTTATATACATACATATATAAATAATACAATTTTCAGCCTACATAAAACAATAAACAAATAATGATTTTATATAAATATTTTTTTCATCTGATACATGTGTCTAGCTGTTGGTTTCAATGTGTGTGTGTTTGTTTGTTTCTCTCAAATAAATATTATTAAATTGTTAATTACAATCTATAAGCAGAAAATGTAATTTTATTTGACATAATTAAAATGTCTTTTATTTTCTTTTCATGTTTTTTTACGATTGGTTTTTTCCAGGACATCGAGCACATTCTGTTTATGTGGGCGTACATGTACCTGGCGGTCGACGCCATTCACAAAGAAGACGCAAACATCATCACAGCAAAAGTGAGAGTAGCGGTGATGAAAGACAACAGGAGGTGGAAAGACCAGGTAAGGAATATGTACATGATATTTATGATGATAAAAGAAAACAAACCATTTTCATAAAATATGTTCGCTCTTTCGTAGAGACTTAAGTTTGTTTGAAAATATATTGAAAATAAAAACATTTTCATTATTGATAGGTTTGTATGGAACAGAGGATTTTGACCCTATTTGTTTTGTGATTTAGGGTTTAAAATCAAAAACATGTTTATTGCAATATATTGTATATTGATATTAATATGTAATGCTTAAAAAGTGTCACAACAAAAGCTTTTACCAAGGGACCCTTTTAAAAACTTATTATTGACAAAACGATTTTATTACTGTGAGTGAACTTTAAAATTACAAAGTTGTTTAAATTTTGAACAATAAATTAAGCAGACTTCTAAAGTATTAACAGGTTATAGTCTGGATATAGTCTATCGTATGAATTTTAGAGTAACAACTACAGATTTGTCAATAGTCTAGTCTACAGTCTAGTCTACAGTATAGTCCATAGTCTTGCCTATAGTCTAGTCTATAGTCTTGTCTATAGTCTAGTCTATAGTCTAGTCTATAGTCTAGTCTATAGTCTAGTCTATAGTCTATAGTCTAGTCTATAGTCTAGTCTATAGTCTAGTCTATAGTCTAGTCTATAGTCTAGTCTATAGTCTAGTCTATAGTCTAGTCTATAGTCCAGTCTATAGTCTAGTCTATAGTCTAGTCTATAGTCTAGTCCATAGTCTAGTCTATAGTCTAGTCTACAGTCTAGTCTATAGTCTAGTCTATAGTCTAGTCTATAGTCTAGTCTATAGTCTAGTCTATAGTCTAGTCTATAGTCTAGTCTATAGTCTAGTCTATAGTCTAGTCTATAGTCTAGTCTATAGTCTAGTCTATAGTCTAGTCTATAGTCTAGTCTATAGTCTAGTCTATAGTCTAGTCTATAGTCTAGTCTATAGTCTAGTCTATAGTCTAGTCTATAGTCTAGTCTATAGTCTAGTCTATAGTCTAGTCTATAGTCTAGTCTATAGTCTAGTCTATAGTCTAGTCTATAGTCTAGTCTATAGTCTAGTCTATAGTCTAGTCTATAGTCTAGTCTATAGTCTAGTCTATAGTCTAGTCTATAGTCTAGTCTATAGTCTAGTCTATAGTCTAGTCTATAGTCTAGTCTATAGTCTAGTCTATAGTCTAGTCTATAGTCTAGTCTATAGTCTAGTCTATAGTCTAGTCTATAGTCTAGTCTATAGTCTAGTCTATAGTCTAGTCTATAGTCTAGTCTATAGTCTAGTCTATAGTCTAGTCTATAGTCTAGTCTATAGTCTAGTCTATAGTCTAGTCTATAGTCTAGTCTATAGTCTAGTCTATAGTCTAGTCTATAGTCTAGTCTATAGTCTAGTCTATAGTCTAGTCTATAGTCTAGTCTATAGTCTAGTCTATAGTCTAGTCTATAGTCTAGTCTATAGTCTAGTCTATAGTCTAGTCTATAGTCTAGTCTATAGTCTAGTCTATAGTCTAGTCTATAGTCTAGTCTATAGTCTAGTCTATAGTCTAGTCTATAGTCTAGTCTATAGTCTAGTCTATAGTCTAGTCTATAGTCTAGTCTATAGTCTAGTCTATAGTCTAGTCTATAGTCTAGTCTATAGTCTAGTCTATAGTCTAGTCTATAGTCTAGTCTATAGTCTAGTCTATAGTCTAGTCTATAGTCTAGTCTATAGTCTAGTCTATAGTCTAGTCTATAGTCTAGTCTATAGTCTAGTCTATAGTCTAGTCTATAGTCTAGTCTATAGTCTAGTCTATAGTCTAGTCTATAGTCTAGTCTATAGTCTAGTCTATAGTCTAGTCTATAGTCTAGTCTATAGTCTAGTCTATAGTCTAGTCTATAGTCTAGTCTATAGTCTAGTCTATAGTCTAGTCTATAGTCTAGTCTATAGTCTAGTCTATAGTCTAGTCTATAGTCTAGTCTATAGTCTAGTCTATAGTCTAGTCTATAGTCTAGTCTATAGTCTAGTCTATAGTCTAGTCTATAGTCTAGTCTATAGTCTAGTCTATAGTCTAGTCTATAGTCTATAGTCTAGTCTATAGTCTAGTCTATAGTCTAGTCTATAGTCTAGTCTATAGTCTAGTCTATAGTCTAGTCTATAGTCTAGTCTATAGTCTAGTCTATAGTCTAGTCTATAGTCTAGTCTATAGTCTAGTCTATAGTCTAGTCTATAGTCTAGTCTATAGTCTAGTCTATAGTCTAGTCTATAGTCTAGTCTATAGTCTAGTCTATAGTCTAGTCTATAGTCTAGTCTATAGTCTAGTCTATAGTCTAGTCTATAGTCTAGTCTATAGTCTAGTCTATAGTCTAGTCTATAGTCTAGTCTATAGTCTAGTCTATAGTCTAGTCTATAGTCTAGTCTATAGTCTAGTCTATAGTCTAGTCTATAGTCTAGTCTATAGTCTAGTCTATAGTCTAGTCTATAGTCTAGTCTATAGTCTAGTCTATAGTCTAGTCTATAGTCTAGTCTATAGTCTAGTCTATAGTCTAGTCTATAGTCTAGTCTATAGTCTAGTCTATAGTCTAGTCTATAGTCTAGTCTATAGTCTAGTCTATAGTCTAGTCTATAGTCTAGTCTATAGTCTAGTCTATAGTCTAGTCTATAGTCTAGTCTATAGTCTAGTCTATAGTCTAGTCTATAGTCTAGTCTATAGTCTAGTCTATAGTCTAGTCTATAGTCTAGTCTATAGTCTAGTCTATAGTCTAGTCTATAGTCTAGTCTATAGTCTAGTCTATAGTCTAGTCTATAGTCTAGTCTATAGTCTAGTCTATAGTCTAGTCTATAGTCTAGTCTATAGTCTAGTCTATAGTCTAGTCTATAGTCTAGTCTATAGTCTAGTCTATAGTCTAGTCTATAGTCTAGTCTATAGTCTAGTCTATAGTCTAGTCTATAGTCTAGTCTATAGTCTAGTCTATAGTCTAGTCTATAGTCTAGTCTATAGTCTAGTCTATAGTCTAGTCTATAGTCTAGTCTATAGTCTAGTCTATAGTCTAGTCTATAGTCTAGTCTATAGTCTAGTCTATAGTCTAGTCTATAGTTTAGTCTATAGTCTAGTCTATAGTCTAGTCTATAGTCTAGTCTATAGTCTAGTCTATAGTCTAGTCTATAGTCTAGTCTATAGTCTAGTCTATAGTCTAGTCTATAGTCTAGTCTATAGTCTAGTCTATAGTCTAGTCTATAGTCTAGTCTATAGTCTAGTCTATAGTCTAGTCTATAGTCTAGTCTATAGTCTAGTTATAGTCTAGTCTATAGTCTAGTCTAGTCTATAGTCTAGTCTATAGTCTAGTCTAGTCTATAGTCTAGTCTATAGTCTAGTCTATAGTCTAGTCTATAGTCTGGTCTATAGTCTAGTCTATAGTCTAGTCTATAGTCTAGTCTATAGTCTAGTCTATAGTCTAGTCTATAGTCTAGTATATATCTAGTCTATAGTCTAGTCTATAGTCTAGTCTATAGTCTAGTCTATAGTCTAGTCTATAGTCTAGTCTATAGTCTAGTCTATAGTCTAGTCTATAGTCTAGTCTATAGTCTAGTCTATAGTCTAGTCTATAGTCTAGTCTATAGTCTAGTCTATAGTCTAGTCTATAGTCTAGTCTATTGTCTAGTCTATAGTCTAGTCTATAGTCTAGTCTATAGTCTAGTCTATAGTCTACTCTATAGTCTAGTATAATAGCGCTGTTAATAGTCTGATGATAACCTAGGGTTCAACAGTTTGAAGTGTTGCATTTTACAAAGTTTTTACTTTTCAAATCTGTTCAGGAACATGCGATTAAAATCACGATCTAATTTTAAAAATTAATGTTTGCTTACCCTATAATAATTTTGTCTTCCACAATTCGGAATCTGCAAAAAAGCAAGTAAAATTAAATTATTTTTAATGATCTTATTAAAAAGATTATCGTTAAATAAAAAAAAAACAAAGAAAAACAATTATTCCAAACGTTTTGAACATTTTAAAAGATAAAGCGTTAATATTTACAACTTTCCTTAGTTAAATGATAAACGTATTTTCGTAATACTAAAATTAACTAAAATAAAATAATTGAAATACTGAAACATAAACTTGAAAATTGTGAAAATTATTATTAGACATGAAATTTAAATTGCACAATATTTTACAGAATATAACAAGACGAAAGACAAAAAAACACACAATTAGTTAATTGTTTCTAAAAGCTATAAGATTATATTACAAATAAAGTAGAAGTTAAATATCTTGTTAATTAATTTTTTTATGTTTCATTGTACCCTCTAGTGACACCACCTGCTCAACGTGTACAATTCATATTGGGTGAAGATGCCGACGATGGAACACACGTTTCACATCCCCTATTCTCCGAATATTTAACGTTGGTTAAGGAAGGTGACGAAATTGAATGGAAAGAAACTGCACGATGGATTAAATTCGAAGAGGATGTCGAGGAGGGCGGTAATCGTTGGTCAAAGCCACATGTGGCCACTTTGTCATTACATTCATTGTTTGAACTTAGAAGCCTACTGTTAAACGGCACCGTAATACTTGACATGGAAGCCAATAATTTGGATTTAATAGCAGATTTAGCCTGTGAACACATGGTCAATGCCAGAGCACTACCACCCGAATCACGTGATAAAGTTAAGGACGCTCTATTACGACGTCATCGTCATCAGCACGAGTACAATAAGAAAACAAAATTGCCAATAATACGCTCTTTGGCAGATATTGGTCGCAATCAGTCATCATCGAAAAGTAAGTTAATGTTGGTTTTGTTTTTGTTTTTTTTTATAATATAGAATTTAGAAAATACATACCAAACACTTTTATGGTGTATGGGAAAATTAAAAAATAAAATCATTTTAACAAAAAAGCTTTTGTCAGACAAAGTTCATTAAAAATACATTGATTGTCTTATAAAATCTGCATAGTTAATTAAAATCAAAACATCATTAACCATTTTTTTCATTACAATTATAGTTAGAAAGGTCTTATCACACTAATTACTTATACCCTCAATTACAATTATATGTAGTCAAAATCAAACATGGATTTCCGGAAATGTAATCAGTCCGTTACTACCACATAGTAGCTCTTAGTTTAAATAGAGTAAAGTATTAAATAAAGTTCCTTTATTTTAATTAGTAGTATCTAATATATAGGTGGGATTATTATTTACTAACAATAAATAAAAATTAATATTAATTAAATTTTCAAGATTTACATGCCTCTACACACTCTTTGCATGTGAATGTGTCCTCAACAGGACTTGATAGCAGTTCACATCTACAATATGCCACCAGTAGAGATCAGCGAGGTGGTTATCTCGCTGTACCCACAGGTACAAAAGAAATATATTTATACATATATTTCAAAAGATTTTGTTTCTATCTAGATTTGCTTGAATATTACAGCTTTATTTTAAAAATCTCAAATATATTCTCTTTAATGATTCAAACCTTATACAGCAGTTCCAATTGTAAATGAAAAAATATATATTCTTTGTATTGGAAATGTTGTATATTTGAATTTTGTAACATCTGCAAAAAAAAGTTGCAGAGCACTTTCTATTCAATTTTAAGCAAATGCTTTGAGTATATGATTCCTAAAACAAGAAATGGCTACAAAAATGGCAGCCTCTATTCTTCCACCGCCATCATCATCACTCACTTACTCACTCTTCATGATCATCATCAGCATTAACACTGTAACTAACTAGTTTCTAGAAGTCAAAACCCTTTCAAACCTCATAATTTTTAAAAATAATTACTGTATTATAACAAATCATGTGCGCTGATCATTGTGAATTCATCTAATCATCACAGAGAGTCATATGATCATTTCGATCTCTTGTTCACTCTCACTTTATCTCTCTCTATATTCCCCATATCTAATTCCTTATAAATAATTATAAAAAAAATGTAATAAATTTGTTTGCTACATTTGTATCTATAATATCCCATTCATTCGTTATTATTAATTTAGCCGATTTTGGTCACATTGCCACCACTCATCTGGGAAACATTGGTGTTACCACCTGGTTTCATGCGGGGGCTTCAACAGCCTCCCAAAACAGTCAAGCTAGTTGTAGTTCTCATGGATTTTCAACTAACAAACATAACAAAGGTTTTGTTTATAATAAAATACATTATACTTACTACTACTACTTAAACTACATTTAAACTTTTAACTAAGAAATTAACCTTAAATTTAACATTTATTTAATAACTATTAATCTTTTTTATATGAAATACTACATATTTAAAACACGTTTAATGTTCTCTTATATTCTCTGCAATATGTTTTTCTCTCAAATCCTTTTCTAACCTCTATGTTTTTTGTCTAAACTCTTTGACACTATCTTTTGTCTCTGTTTCAAAATATTAAATCTATTTTACATACTTTCATATTTGTACATACATTTTAATGTTTCAAACTTTAATGGTACCTTTTTATGAAAAAATATTAAATGTTACTTTATATATTTTTTTATAATTTTTACTTGTCTTAAATCTATGTTCCTAGACAATTTTTATAGATCAAATTGTCCTTCTACTTAAGAGCAAAATATTATTAAAATCTTAAATAATAGTATCTGTTTAAACTAGAGTAATATCATTGATATTAAAATTTCTGTTATAAACATAGTTTTAGCTCTCCAGCTACTTTCTCTCTTCCTCTTGTATTCTCTTTGCTTACAGTATTAGCCGTCTTGCTAAGGAACATATAAAACTTTCTATTTTTTCTGGCAACCGTTTTTTTTCCGATTCCGACCGATTCACAAGTTATTCAATTTAATATTATCATTGATCCACCGAGATTACATAATCAGAAATAATTTAGCAGATTTGAATTGAATTTACTTTTTTACCAAAAATATGACGATGTTAAATGGAACTATTACGGAACTAGAACCGAACAACAACAGAACTATAACTAACTTATAACTAAACTAGATTTGAACTAAAACTAAACTAGAACTGGACTAGAACTGAACTAGAACTGAACTAGAACTGAACTAGAACTGAACTAGAACTGAACTAGAACTGAACTAGAACTGAACTAGAACTGAACTAGAACTGAACTAGAACTGAACTAGAACTGAACTAGAACTGAACTAGAACTGAACTAGAACTGAACTAGAGCTGAACTGGAACTGAACTAGAACTGAACTAGAGCTAATTTATGGTTTTTGAATATAGATTTCTTCCGTTTTGAAAGTAAGTTTTGACAGGAGACCTTATTAATTGAAATAACTAAAAACATGTAAAAATCATGTAGAAAAATATCGAAATAGGGTCATCATGAATCGAAAATTCTATCGACAATCGCAATGTACCCATATGTTCATAAATGTTCCTAATGGTAAAGAATACTCAAATTCCAAGAGCTGGTAGTCTCTATCATATAGGAGTTTTTCACATTTTATCACACTTAGGTATATAAGATCGTTTGAAATAATTTAAATCAAAATTATTAAGTTCCTCTATATATTCAACGACATTTTAACACCCAAATCTTAAATTAAACTTTTGTATATAAAACCTTCTCTAGTAGCAAAATTCTAAATAATAATTATAAGTAATTGATTTGCTGATCGTGTTTTATAATTAAATTTAAATTTATTAAAACTGACAAATCTGAAAAGAAATTGACCTTAAAAAATTTTTATTATAAAAAATAGTTTCCCGTCTGAAATAAAATAAATTTAAAACATAAAAACGAACCCCCTATTCTAGTGGAAGAACATAGTTATTCATCAGCACCGGGTCTCACAGCAACATCACCCCTATCACTAACAGCCAGTACGAATGGGAATAAAAGTGATGACATCAGTGCCATGGGTGGACGTTTCTTAACTGTACCAGGTGGCACTAAATCACCAAAAAACCTAAGCGTGCCAAATGGTAAAAACCTATAAACTTTTTATATAACAAACAAAAAAAGAACGTTATTGTTGAAATTGAAGACATTTGTATACAATTTTTCGTTGAATCTCTTTAAATTATTTTTTGGTTTGTTTTTCCTTTTAATAATTTACTTGTATAAAACAAATATAAATATGTTAAATATTGTGAATAATTTGAAAAACTTCGATTGGTTCAGTTAATTGTTATAAACTACAAAAACAAGATAAACACTCAACAATTAAAAATAAGCATGAGGTATTATTTTTTAAAATCTACTACATATTTACACACATTTGTAAAAATTATACATATTTTACATTAAGGATATGAAGATTGTGACACGCACTATAACTAAAAATACACTCTCTCGAAACTCCAGAACTAATTAGTAACACATTTCTCTCTTAAAATAATTGTATTTTTATCATGATCACCATCTTTCCTCTCTGTCTATTAACACTATTATACTACTTACACTCATCTTGCGCTGGCAAACTGTCAAAGTTTTAATATCTGTTTCTTTGTAAATAAATGTTTTTCTCAATATTTTCTTTGTATTGGCTTTTTTATTTAATTTAGAACACAAATATTAATTTTATTTATTTTATTTATTTCTCTTTTTTATATTTTATTTACACTTAAACCTCGTTACTTTTGCACGATTTTATTTTAATTTCTTGTAAATTTCTGTTGTTGTAAAATTTGACTTTCTTTTGCAATTTGTAAATTTGTTGGTAAATTTTGTATTTGTATTTTGCAAAAAAAAATATTGGTAAAATTTGTTTTAAAAATATTAAAAAGAACAAGTTAAAAAATTACGTAAAAATAATAAAGTGCCCGTTATAACAGAAGACATGATCAAAAGCCCCAGCAGTCAGTCGATACAACGCAACAGCAGTGGCACCGATTTGAGCGATCATCGTGGCAATATGAATTTTATGCGCAAAATACCACCCGGTGCCGAGGCTAGCAATATTTTGGTGGGTGAAGTAGAGTTCTTGGAAAAACCTTTGGCTGGTTTTATACGCTTAAAGGAGGCTTCTGTTATGGGTGATCTAACCGAAGTACCAGTTCCCACCAGGTACTACTTTATCATTTCATTTAACGAATTGCAGAAAAATTAAGTTAGTTTTTTCTTTTTTCACAGATTTATATTTATATTATTAGGACCACCTGGCAGCCAAAGTAATTTTCATGAAATTGGTCGTGCCATGGCTACGCTGATGTCTGATGAAATCTTCCATGAAGTGGCCTACAGAGCTCGCAAACGTGATCATTTGTTGGCCGGTATAGATGAGTTTTTGGATGCTGTTACGGTATTGCCACCCGGTGAATGGGATCCTACTATACGTATAGAACCTCCAGCTGCCATTCCTTCACAAGAGATACGCAAACGCCCAGAGGTTCCCAAAGAAGAAGTAGACGAAGAAGAGGAAGAACAACGTCTCAGAGAAGAATCAGGCTTATCGCGTTCAGGTCGCATATTTGGTGGTTTAATAAATGATGTCAAACGTAAGGCTCCGTTTTATTTATCGGACTTTACCGATGGCGTTTCAATGCAGTGTGTGGCCTCTTGGATTTTCTTGTATTTTGCTTGTCTCTCTCCTATTATTACTTTCGGCGGCCTATTGTCGCAGGCCACTGGTAAAAATATGGCTGCCATGGAATCTTTAGTATCTGGTTTTGTTTGCGGTATTGGTTATGGTCTATTCTCGGGTCAACCTTTGACCATATTGGGTTCAACTGGTCCGGTTTTGGTATTCGAAACCATAGTTTATGATTTTTGCCTCAAACAAGGCTGGGATTATATGACCTTCCGTTTCTGGATAGGCACTTGGATAGCGGTAATATTGCTTATATTAACAGCTATAGATGCTAGTGCTTTGGTCTGCTATATAACCCGTTTTACCGAAGAAAACTTTGCCACTCTTATTGCATTTATATTTATAATGAAGGTAGGTTTTCTTAACGACCTTATAGATCTACTAACTAATCTATTATATAAAAATTCCAGGCTGTTGAAAATGTTTTGAAAATCGGTAAAAAGTTTCCGGTTAATCAGGATATATATGATTGTGTTTGTACTCCCCCACCGGGTAGTAATGCCACCATATTGGATTTTGCCAAATACGAGAAAAATTATTGTCTGGTAAGTTTCCTTAAACCCACTTAAGTATTTTCATAGCGATTATGAAAAAACTGTTTATTTATTATTTCTAGGCTAACAATGGCACTTTAGTGGGCTTAGATTGTGACCTTCCAGATAACTCCAATATATTCCTTATGTCCGTTATATTGTTTTTGGGTACCTTTATCATATCTACCATTTTGAAAGATTTCAAAAATGCTTTATTCTTCCCCACTGTGGTACGTCAATATATCAGCGATTTCTCTGTTATTATTGCCATTGTCAGCATGAGTTTGTTGGACTTCTTTATGCAAGTGGAGACCCCTAAACTAGAGGTGCCTCATGAATTGAAACCTACATTACCCACCCGCGATTGGCTTATACCACCGTTTACTGAAAACAATCCCATCTGGTCAGCGGTTATTGCCGTTATACCCGCCATGTTGGGCACTATTCTGATATTCATGGATCAACAGATTACAGCTGTCATTATCAATCGTAAAGAGAATAAATTGAAGAAGGGCTGTGGTTATCATTTGGATCTTTTCATTTTGGCAATATTAATACAAATTTGCAGTGCTATGGGTTTGCCTTGGTAAGTTCTGGTTTATAATTTATCTTTATGCCCCTATTATGGTTTACAACTCAACTTAGTTGAATTGAAATTTAAACAACTCAATTTTAAAACAACTTAACTTTTTTTTGGTATTAACAATTACAACTAATTTTGGTTGAAATTGTATTGATGTTGCCAACCTAAAAAGTGACAAATTGACAGATAATCAAACAGATGATAATATTGTGTAAAAAACATAAAACAATAAAATTGAATTTAAATTGTTATTTTTTAATAAAGACTAAAATGGATACAAGTATTGATTTATTTTATAACGACATAAGTGATGATGATACTATTAATGTGCTACGTATAAGAAAAAGTCTCCGTGACCACTCCAATCCTTTGGAACTTCCGAGCGCCATGTAAGGAAATGTTCTTTTTATAGTTGAATAACTTTTTCATAGATGTTTTTGTAGGAAGCCTTTTGCTTCCTTCTGAATGAACTAAATGATTATTTCAAAAAACCTGTCCGAGGTACCGCTATATACCCCCATATTGAAGCTATGTGCAACTCTCAGATTTCTGGCTGACGGGAGTTATCAAAAAAGTTCTGGAAACGACTTTAATGTTGGATTGGCGCAGCCTACAATAAGTGTTGTTATGAAAGAAGTTTTAAATATCATCGAGCAGCGTGTTTGCGCGAAATGGATAAAAACTGAAATGTCTGAAGAAGATCAAAACGCCTCAAAACTGTGGTTTTATTCAAAAACTGGGTTTCCGGGAGTTTTGGGATGCATCGATGCAAATTCCTCCCACAATTCTTTTTTTTTTATTTTTGCTGCATCCAAACTGCGGTTTACCTCGACCTGTTTCGGGATGCTTCTCCATTAGTTCAACAAGTTTTTCAAACTGTTGTTTTGTTGTAACTCTGTTTTTTCTGCAAAAATCATTCGAAATTTCTTTTAAATAAAATATTTGAGGACAATTAAAAAAAATTACTTACCCGCTTTCCATTTTTATTAATAATACATTAAAAACAACTGCTATTTTGGAGTTGTATTTTTTGACGTTTTTGTCAACCACACTAAAACAGGGTTGTAAACGATAATACCACAAAAAAGTTGTATTGTGATATAATTTCAACTTAAACATTTTTGACAGGTTAAGTTGTAATCGGTAATGACAAATAAAACAATTTCAACTAAAGTAGAGTTGAGTTGTAAACCATAATAGGGGCATTATTTAGTGTATTTTTCAACATTTCTCTCTTTCCAGGTTTGTGGCCGCTACTGTTTTAAGTATTAATCATGTTAATTCTCTAAAACAGGAATCAGAGTGCTCTGCTCCTGGTGAAAAACCTCAATTTCTGGGTGTTCGTGAACAGCGTGTTACACATGTCTTGATTTTCCTTACCATTGGTTTGTCGGTCTTCTTAACGCCCATTTTGTGTCATATTCCTATGCCGGTTCTGTTTGGCGTTTTCCTGTATATGGGTGTGGCCTCTCTCAAGGGTTTACAGTTCTTCGATCGTATTTTAATCATGTTTATGCCGGCTAAATATCAACCTGACTATATGTTTCTTAGACAGGTAGGTTTTTATGTTTAGATATTAAGGGTTTTTATATAAAAAAACTCATTATAGGAAATTAATTTGGAACGAAATTATTGAACAATATCATGTACATTTTCTTATCTACTTTTAGGTCCCCATTAAACGTGTTCATCTCTTCACACTCATACAATTGGCTTGTTTAATAGCCTTATGGCTTATAAAATCCTTCTCATCGACCTCCATATTGTTCCCTCTAATGTTGGTTGTTATGATTGGTATACGTAAATCACTGGATTTGATATTCACACGCCGTGAGCTTAAGATACTCGACGATATAATGCCCGAGATGACAAAGAGACAAAATGCCGATGATCTGCATCAATTGGACGCTGAGGTGGGATTATTTAGGAAATTATTACCTTGTTTTGGTGGTAGTGATGGTGGGTCAAGCTCTAAAAATGAGAAACCTGCCAAAAATAGTAGCAAAATCAACATTCGAAATGGTAGTCTAACACAGGCGAATGAAAAAGAATTGGAAGCACAAAGTTCCTTATTGAAAAAATAAAATAAAACAAAGCAACAACAACAAATAAAACCTCAAAAGCAAAAAGACTTTGTCAAAAATCAATTTGAAAAAAAATACAAATTTTACAAAAAATTAATTAAATGCAATGCACTTTTACGATAAAAAAGAAACATTTTATCACAAAAAAAATTAGAGCAAAGTTTATGACCTCTAGCCACCCTTTACACTACAAGGCGTCAAACACTGCACTCACTACTTATGTTTACTTTGCTACTATTTGCACCTTTAAGTGGGAGGAGGAGGTTTAAACTTTTTAAACTGTTTTTTATTTATTTTTTATTAATTTTTTTATTTTATTTTAAATATTTTTTTTATCAAAAAAATACCAAAATATAAATTGTTTTTTTATGATTTTTCTCTATGTGTATTTGTGTTGCACAGTAGATTTTCTGTTCTGTAACTTTTTAAACGTTATACTAGCACTGTAGTTTAAATTTTATTATTCTTTTAATTAATTGCATAATTATTTTTTTTAATTAGCCTTAAGTATAATTTTGTTATATGTATGTATAATAATATATTTTTATAATATCTAAGCAAATCAGTATTTGTTAAAAAAAATTATTTTATTTTAGAATAATTTTTTTATTTTAAATTTTATTTTCTTAAGTAGGCATGCATTTATGTTTTTTTAGATATTAATTAATAATAGAGCCAGCCATATAATTTAATTAATTAATTAATTATTTTTATTATAATTATCAAATTTTTAATCTACAAGAACAAGTTCAAAAGTTATTTTATTTTATATTAAATATTTAATACGCCACCCTTTTAATTTGTTTTTTTTTAAGATTTTCTTTAAGTATTTGAAATTGTTGCCTTTATTTAATTATTTGTTTAAAAACCACTTACAAATACCGTAGTTTATAGTTGTTTTTAGAGATTTCTTTTAATTATTTTATTTAATTTTTTTTAATTATTTTATTATTTTTATTAAAAACAAAATATTTTAAAAGTAAGCAAGCTAAGTCAATATAAAAACGTACCTAAACACGTATTATATGTATAATGCTATAAAAAAAATATATTTTATATTTAATTATATAACAAAAAAAAAACTACAAAAAAGACAATGATTTCCTAACAAAAAAAAAGAAAGAAAAACCAATAAAAACCTAAATCAGCAAAAGATTTTTTAAAAATTTTTCTAAAAATTTAAAAAAGCAAAAAAAAACATGATTTTAAATTTTTAAGTTATTAAGTCTGTAAACAAACTTTAAAAATTCTAATCTATAAACTAAACATCACACATACATTCATACCTTTTCAGCTGTTTGTTTAATTAAAATTTTTAAAGCTTTTTTGTAAACAAAACTTAAGAAAGAAATAATTAACTTTTAAGTAATTGTTTTTCTGAATTATACTATAGTGATTAAATAAAATTATTCACAAAAAAATATCCCCTACACCTACTGTTTACTTTCCACTTTTAATTAATTGGTTTTAAAAGTTTTCAATAATCATTATCGAACCACATTTTCAGTTTTAAGCATTGGTAATTACTTCTTTAATTCTGGTTTATATACATTTATATATCTATTACTCTACTCTCTCTCTATATATATTACTCTACTCTTCTTTCACTTCATTACACGTTTTTCTATTAGTGTACTCCATGGCATAATAATATAGGTGACTGAAATAAAACAGCTGATTATTTGTTTATTTTTGTGTAGAATTTGTTGACATTTAAAGGGCCCTTCACACGATCACACTTTATGTACGTAAAGTCTAATGAAAAAGTAAGTGCCGGTTCACACTAGGAAACCTTTTTTGGGATACTTTTGATTTTTATTATTGTTACTGAACTTGATTCTTGCGAGGTCTGCTGCTAGCTTGGTATAGCAGGTGTAGACCTCAGGCGGTTCCAAGCCTACTCACCAGACACAGAACCGAACTCTAAACAAAGGAGATACAAAAAAATAAATCAATACCGAAACTACACCAACAAATCTATCACACGAAGAGAGTCCGAGACAGCTGTTCTCTTCTCTCTCGCGGTACGAAGTTTCTCGTATTCGTAAACTTATTTTACTTTGTTATTCTTCTTCTTATTCGTACAACACCAAATCACTACGAATAACATGAAGTTTCTGAAACAAAAGAGAATTAAGAAAAAGTTTCTCAACAAAAGTTTCCTAGTGTGAACTAGGTCTAAAATGAATTTCCATTCGTAGACACGATTGGTGTAAAACAATAACAAAGTACGATAGAAACAGCTGTTTCACTTTTGTTGTATGTTTTAACATAAAAATACATCCCTGATATATTTCTCTTCAAATGAAGAGAGCCATACGACTGTTAAATTTTCCATCCATATTTTCTATGAGTGTGTGATGGTTTTTGTGTGATCGTGTGAAACCATTTCTTGTACAAAATGATACAATCTCCTGTCTAATTCTGTCATGATGTACTCTAATCGAAGTTCCCATTTAAACGTTATTCAGCATTACAAGATGAGGTCTTTACGATACGCTACGATACGTCAAACAGAAATACTTATTGAACAAAATTTTCAATATACATGGATCTTAAAATATTTGTTAGGTTATGTTTACTTAGACCTGGTTCACACTGGGAAACTTTTGTAGAGAAACTTTTGATTTTTGTGTGTGAGAGAAAGAGAAAGAATAACCATCTCTTTTTCTCAACCACACAAAATCAAAAGTCCCCCAGTGTGAAGCAGGTCCTAAGAGACTTTATCTTATTAAAAATCGACTTTCTATTAGTTTTTTGTACGTTATAAATATTAAAAACCACTTATTATTTTTTCTGTAATCGGCCTACTTGTTTAGGCTTAAATAGGTTTAACATTGGATTTCATTTAGGACTACATCTTGAAGTTATAATCGAATTCTAACAATTTATATTAAATCAGTTTCCAAGGTTAAGGATTATTAAGATATTTTTGAAGGACAACTATATATAAGTTAAGAAATTGGGTTAAATGTTTTTTAATAAAAAATTAGTTTTAAATAAGCTATAAAATGTCATTTACACATTATGGGACTTGAGTTTTTTTCGAAACATTTCAATTACATCTAGTTCTAAATTAAAAACACAATTCTTTTCCACCACAGCACCAAACACAATTTGTTATATTAAAAATCTAGTAAGCTAGACTTAGAATGGTTTAAATTTCTAGATGTACTTATACTAATAACCGATATTACACCAACTTACATATACCTATATATCAGATTATATACACACAATGTTATATATATGTATTATATATGACCAAACAAAAAAATACCAACCCAAATCCTATTATTTTAAGGATCATCATGATAAGTATGAAAAATACAATTCAACTATGAATCCTGGACCCACGACAATACATATACCCCTGGCAAATGGGGGAGCCAACAACAATGCAACGTCCAATCTACAAGGAAATGTAACACAAGACGTTCAAAGAACAACCATATGGCAACAGGTTAATAAGGATGGTACATCGGCCGATCAATTGATAATACCGGTAACTGCCAAGGTGCGACAAATCAATGGCAGTCAAAAGTAAGTTTTTTAGTTTTCTAATTAATTAAAAATTATTACAGCAAAAATAACTGATAGAGAAATTACCAAAAAAGAATTTTTTGAAAAATTGTTATAAAACCAATAAATGTAGTCCAAAAAAAAACTGTAGTGTTATAAAATTAGCAATTTAATTTAAAGCTAGAAATTTTACTATAATCTATGTGTTTTAAATAACTTTCTTCTTCATCTGCTTTTAAAAATATCATTAAAATTACAAAAAAAAAAACTAAATTTAAACTTAAATTATAAAAAATAAAAATATTCTTAGTAAAAATAATCAACGCTTATCTACCATGAATGAGGAAGATGACGAAAATTTATCAACACCTAAAAATTTCAATAATCTAGCGCTTAAAGTTGAAGCCTGCAAGGATATGACCCACAACGGTTCCAGTAATATTATAGATTTCAGCAAAAATGATATAACACCCGTCTAGATTGTAATGGCACACGTTCAAATGTTTATGAATATCTGTCAATCATGTAGTATTTACTAAGTATTGCTAATATAGTAAAATGTGTGTGCGATATATATTAATCTATAATTTCTCTCCATGTACTATTTGTGAAACGATATTATTTATTTATTAATTATTTATGACAGAAATCGTAGTAGAGATTTAATGTTTTTTTATAAACAAAATAATCTAATTTTTTTTATAATTAATAACAAGTATTAAGATAAAAAATATGAATATGTATTAAGTAATTGATATACATACTTATAAAAGGTATAATAATTAAGATAATGACAAAAAAATTCCATTTACATTATTACATACATACCTATAGTATAAAGACAGTGCTTCTAATTGCTGTTGATAGTTAATTAATTTCGTATTCTATTTGATTTTTTTTTAATAACAAATACAATTCTGTAATTTGTTCAAAGTATTACAAGCTTGCAATGATAGTTTGTTTACAAAAAATTTACTTAACGACTTTTTTTAAGATCAAAGTTTTTGCGACTTTTTCAAAATTTTTGAGCTTTTCAATATGGATTTTCAATATTATATATAATAATATGTCTGTCCGTAGCGATTTTTCTTCTTTCGTCGCTTTTTCCTTATTTTCTACTTTATTCGACTTTTTGCTATTTTGGTTTACAAAGTGCCGATTCACACTAGAAAACTTTTGATTTTACGTGAGAGAGAAACTTTTTTTGATAGACCTGGTCCACACTAGCAAACTTTCTTTGAGAAACTTTTTCTTAATTCTATTTTGAAGTTTCCTTAATGTCCACACATAGAAACTTCTGTTTCAGAAAATACTGGGAAACTTTTGATTTTGTGTGTGGAAGAAAGAGATGGTTGATAATTCTTTCTCTCACACACAAAAGTCCCAAAAAAGTTTCTTAATTGCATTGATTTGTTGTGGTACGAATGAGAAGATAACAAAACAAAACAAGTTTCCGAGTACGAGAAACTCCGTACCTCGAGAGAGATGAATGATGTTCTTTCTCTTTCTCTCTCACGCAATATAAAAAGTTTCCCAAAAAAAGTTTCCTAGAGTGGATTGGCACTTACTCTTCTCATTCGTACAAAAACAAATCAATGTAATCAATGTAGACATGAAGGAAACTACAAAAGAGAATTAAGAAAAACTTACTCATCAAAAGGTGGACCAGGTTAAACTTAACTTATTTCCTACATCTTGTAGGATTATTAAAGCCGCCTTCACACGAGCACACAAGTAATATGATCTGTCAAAATTTTGTGTAGAAGATTACGTATGGGATCGTCGTATGACACTCCTTATATTTTGAAATGATTCAAAAAACAAGCAAGTGACATTAGATCAGGGATATATTTTTATGTGAACACATAGAAATAAAGGGGATACATTTGTTTTAATCTTATTTTGTTATTCTTTTAAAATCATACGACTATTATACTCTTTGTTGTTATACGAATGAAATTATATTTTACTTTTTCATTAAACTTTACGTACGTAAAGTGAGATCGTGTGAAGGGCCCTTAATCGATTTTCGAACAATTGACATTTTGTCGGTATTATTCGAAAAGTCGAAGTCGAATTCGTAATTTAACATTTCTGATATAAAAAGCTATAGAACCCTATATATACATTTTAAACTTGAAATCTTTTCAATTGAAACTTTCTGAATCCGAAGTGAAAAGTGCTAAATTTTACTAAAATTAAAGTTGAATAATACTATTTTGTCCACAAAAGTCTATATATTTCGAAAATCGATTAATAGATTTTGTTTTATTAAATGCGAAAAAAGTGGGAAAAGTCGAAACAAGTTTTTATATTACGATAGAAAAATCTATCTTTAAGACAAAAAGCGAACAAAGCTGTCAAAAATCTAAATTTTTTAAATTTTATTCGGAGAGCAATTAAAAAACTATTTTATTCACTCATTATACATTTTTGGAAACTGTCAATTAAACCAAAAACTAAATAACTTTTAATTTCGTTTTTATTTTTATTAAGTTCAAAAGATTTCTTATGTTTGCACTTTTGAAATAAATTTTAGATTTAAAGAAAACTCAAATATATATAAAAATATATATTAATGTGATATGAAATTGAATCGCACAAAAATTATGTATATTTTTCGAAAAAAAAAAAAAAAAAAAAACTACAACAAAATTTTATTTTTAATTTCTTTAAAGCACAAGATTTTCGAAAATAATTCGCAAACTTAAAAGACATTTTACAAAGTAATATTGAAAAAAGACAACCGAAAATAAGAAGAAAAGAAATTTTACAAAAATGCTTTGATAGTATAGTAAATTTTTAAATGCTTTCAAATACAAAGTAGATTTTTAATCAAGAAAGAAAAATTTTAAAAATAATAAGAAAGCAATAATGTATTAAAGACGTGATACACGGTTGTCAGATCTTACAACATTGTCAGTAAAATATTCAGAAAATGTATAATAATCAGTCAGAAATGTCGGAAAAAGCATTAGCGAAAATGTTGCAAGACAAAACTTGTAAGTTGACAGAATTATTAGACATATTCTTTACATTTTACTGCCAACGTTGTAAAATTTAACAACCGTGTATACATAGCATTACACAACTCGAATCAATTATTAAAGATGTTAAAGGACAGATGTTATTAAAACAATATATACAAAAGCTAATTTCTATATAAACTCGTTTGAAAGCAACAAATTTTAGCAAATTTGTAAGACTTGAAAATTAAAACAAGTTTATAAAAAAAGTGCTAGTTAAATTAATTTCGATATATATTTTTTTTTAATTTAGAAAGAATGCAAGGTAATGTGAAAAATAATTAATTTAATTATAAGGAGGCTGTGTTTCATTTGACAGAGTGTGTTGTAACAAATTTGGCTTAAACTTAGAGTAGAAGGGGGACCATACGTCACTTTTTTTTTGAGGCGGCCTCAAATTAAAACCACAATATATATTTTTAATTTTTTTTCTTGGTTCGAATACTTAGATATGTTGGCTTTAGTTTTATTTCTTTCAACATTTCTTAAGTCATCCTCATGTACATATTTTTTTAACTTATCCGCACTGACCAAAAACGGCGATACCGCCCCATCCATGGGGTAAATTCGCCAAGGGGATGGGGCAGATTTGTCATTAGTAAAATAAAAGAAAAAATTATAAAAACTTATTTTGTTGTTTTATACTTTAATTCATTTAACAAAGTATAATAAACCAGATATTTATTGTTTATTTCACAAAACTTAACAAAACAAATTAAAACAAATTATTACCGATTTTTTTCTATATTTTAACCAAATTTTGTTCTACATCACAAGCATTACATATATTTGGCGCATGTGCCCCACGGGCTATTCTGGGGTTTAGTTTTAATTTTTTTCGGGCTTCAAATTATATTATCGAAAATTTTATTATGTCTTATTGTTCACTATTATTGATATTCTAATACTGACCAATATATTTTTTCTATCCCATCATATGTAAAGTTAATGTTTCAAATTTTCAGGGATGATAGATAATCGATAAACGAAATCAAAATTTAATAATGCGATAAAATCGATTACTCGGTTTTCAAGTTATTCACATTGCCCCTATGTGCCCCTATGGCGAATGATCCCCCTTCTAACCTAAATAATTTATTTAAAAAAAAATACTTAAGATTTTATTTAATACAAATAACAAAAAAACAAATAGTCATTATTATCAGTATTTTATGTTAATTTGCTACAATTATAAATTATATTAAAACAATAACTAACCTACAAAATATGTAATATATTTATTTATATTTAAATAATTAAATGTCAAAAATAAAACATTTAAATAAATAGCAATTTTAAAATCCCTTTATTATGGTTTTATTCAATAATTTTTAGTAAATATTTTTACAAATAAACCAAAAAAATTTTTTTCATTAAAACCAGCAAATCATTTGTTGTTTTATTTTTATTATATTTGTTTTCTTTTAGTTTATATTTAGTAAATAGAAAGTGTTGTTGTTGCTGTTGATGTTGTTGTTTATTCTTGAAATATTTGTAATTGATAACTTTTATTTACATGTCCAGCACCTGTCATCATTTATTACAAAACATTTTATATTCAAAACATTTATTCATTAGTTAGAAAAACGAAAAACAAATTGCATGTTTTAATACATTTTGTCAATTTGTGATTTCTAGTTTAAAAATATATTTAACTACATATTTCAAAATGTCAATATTTTGAAAACTAAATTTGAGCTTTATTTATAAATTTCAGCACAAAGCATTTAATTCGTCGATGCAAATATGGCACGGATATACAAATACAAGTAGTCGACACTTCTATGTTTCACCAACAGAAACCTCGGTTTGAATCAATGATTTGAAAAAAAATTTTGAAACACAAAATCAATGAAAAAAAATTGATCTCTACAATAACTAATTTTTTAAGCTATCATTTTTATTTGTTAATTTTTTAAGTTAATTGTGTTCAAATTTGTATTTTTACTATAAATCAAAAAGAAAAACAAAAATTTCAAGGAACTACAACAACAAATAACACTTTAAAATATTAAAATTATCAAAATTTTATTACGCAATTAATTGGCAATTTTTTTTTTTTTTACAAACAAATTGTATTTTGTTTTAATAAAAATACATATATTAGTTTTTAAAAAAAAGTTCTAAATTTCTTCAGAATATACATATAAAACTTAGTCGAATGTCTTCTGAAAAATAATCGAATTTATTTAACTTTTTATTTAATTACAAACGACATCTAAGAATTTGCATTTAAACCAGAAGTATTAATACAGATTTGACAGAAAAAATGCATATGCTCAATTCACAATCGATGTCGTATTGTTGTAAGTCATAAAAATATTTCAAACACAATTTTTTGTAACAAAAACAAATCAATAATAAAAAAATAATACTACATACTACGATGCAACCATACAACACTGATTGTGAATTTTACAATATAAAAAAAATTCAAAGTTTTATAAGTAGACTTTTTTCCGAGTAAAAAACATATATTTTTTAATAGATTTTGACTATATTTTGAGGATTAAATTAAACAACAATCTGTATTTATTTAGCTTAATACCAACCATTCGATTTATTAAAGAAATCAAACAAACATTAAACGAAAAAAAGAAAACTGTACTCTACGTATTATCCCCAATACCGTTTAAAATAAATAGATGATAACGAACATATCAATCCTTTAGAAAACCTTTCTCTTTTTTTTTTGTAAAATACTCGTAAATATAGAAAATATTTTGTTAAATTTATTAAATGTAATTGATAAAACTAAAAAAAAAGATAATAAAGAACGAAAAATGTATAAATTATTTAAAAGAACTGTATTACAACTCAATTTACCAACGAATCATGATAAATAGTAACTGATACAACAGTGCCTTTAAAATTGTATTATCGACTTTTTGTTTCAGCTACTTATAAGACTAAGTCGATAATACAGTGTTATAAGCACTGTTATCTTTTACCATAACATTTTATGAAAAGTCGACTTTTTGAATGTTTTTTAATATGAACTGTGCAACATTTTTACTATTTTACAATTTCCGAGTTTTTTTTTTCGTAAAATATATATAAATACAAATCTTTTGAAAGTAATGTTCAAGATAAATTCTAGGATATTTTTACATACCATACATTAATGGTCATTGTTGAGACAAAAAGTTTTTTGTTAAATTATAATAATTTTTATCACTTTTCGACTTTTCCCGAATTTGTTCGACTTTTTTTTATAAGATAGTAGATTTATCGACTTAGTACTAGGGTTCTATAGTTGAAACGAAAAATCGACTTTTCGACTTTTTGCATTTTATGAAAAGTCGACTTTTCGACTTTTTGCATTTAGTCAAAAATACATTACTTGAATTTAATGATGAAATTTTAATAATTTTTATCACTTTTCGACTTTTCCCGAATTTGTTCGACTTTCTTTATAAGATAGTAAATTTATCGACTTAGTACTACGGTTCTATAGTTGAAACGAAAGTCGACTTTTCGACTTTTTGCATTTTATGAAAAGTCGACTTTTCGACTTTTTGCATTTAGTTAAAAGTCGATTTTTCAACTTTTTTCATTTAATTAAAAGTCGATTTTTCGACTTTTAATATTTTATAAATAGTCGACTTTTCGACTTTTTCCGACTTTTTACGCCTTTTTCGACATTTTTAGACTTTTTCCGACTTTTTTCGACTTTTCGACTTTTTCCGACTTTTTTCGACTTTCTGACTTTTATTTACAAAGTCGACTTTTCGATTTTTTTCATAGACCATAGTCAAGTTATCGATTTTTTTGGAACAAAATAGTCGACTTCGACTTTTTGACTTTTTTCGACAAAAAATCGATTGTTCGATTATTCGAAATTGATTTATAGAACCCTACTTAGTACAAAAATGTTCACTTACAATTTTTCCCGCAAAACGATTCTTCGTTTACACAGGCCGACAAAATTTGTAAAAAGTCGATAGCATGACGTCATCACTTAGGATTTTTAACTTTTTCATAAAATGTTGTAGCCATCTGAAAGTCAGTCTATTATGTCAACATAATAATATATAATATTTGCTTCTTCTTCTTTCAGATATACTCACTTGAAACTTGATACAGTTTCAATGGACAAAAACTGATAGATCTTTTGATTTTCCGACTATTTTCCTTCGAAGGGAATAAATTGTTCACAACAATTGTGAACGATTCATTCACAATAGTACATTTTGTATGGAACAGCTGTTCAATGTTTACAAAATTTCATCAACAAATTCCACAACAGGGGAATTTTTTTCACGACAAAAAAGTGAAAAGAGAACATATTTCATGTGAAATGATCATTGGCAATAAGTATGTATATAACAATGTTTTATAGAAAAAAAAAATTCACGTTTCAGTCAACTTAGCGACTTTTTTTTGTAGAAAATAGTCGACTTCAACTTTTTCGACAAAAAGTCGATTTAAACACAACCCTGCAAATAAAACCCTACTGTTAAGAATTCTTCATCTTCTTTGTATCTGTTTCACACATGTTGGTTGTTTGTTGGTGTTGCGGAGGGTCGTTGGATTAAAATTGTGTGTTTTTCTAAAAATTTAAAAGAAATTAATACGAAATTATCAATAAAAATTGTTTAAAAATGACTTTAATAAAACGCCTAGTGAATAGTAATTTAATTTCACGTTTAAATAACATCAAAACTTTAAAACAAGTAAGTAGAATAAAAATAAATAAAAAATCTAAGAGGTGGGAGGGAGGTTATGTAATGTAATAAAAATTCAATGTAAAAAATGCAGCTTAAAAAAAGAAACAAAATTTCTTTTATTCATAGAATGGCTACTGCACCCATTTGAAGTTTGCCGAACACAAACCCATTGAGAAAATCCGTAATATTGGTATTTCTGCCCATATTGACAGTGGTAAGACTACATTGACCGAACGTATTTTGTTTTACACCGGCCGCATTGCTCAAATGCACGAGGTAAGAGGTAAAGATAATGTAGGCGCTACTATGGACTCTATGGAATTGGAAAGGCAAAGAGGCATCACCATTCAATCGGCGGCTACTTATACTTTGTGGAAAGACATTAATGTAAACATTATTGATACACCTGGTCATGTGGACTTTACTGTGGAAGTAGAAAGAGCTTTGCGTGTTTTGGATGGTGCAGTTTTAGTACTGTGTGCTGTGGGTGGTGTGCAGAGTCAGACCCTGACCGTCAACAGACAAATGAAACGTTACAATGTACCCTGCATTGCTTTCATTAACAAACTCGATCGTATGGGCTCAAACCCCTACAGAGTATTGTCGCAAATGCGTTCCAAAATGAATCACAATGCTGCTTTTATACAGCTGCCCATTGGTTTGGAAAATGATTGCAAGGGTATTATAGATTTGGTGGGCGATAAGGCCATGTATTTTGAGGGAGACTATGGTACCAAGATACGTTACGATGAAATACCCCAAGATATGCGTACGGAAGCGGCAGAAAGACGCCAAGAACTTATTGAACATTTGTCGAATGTAGATGAGACTTTGGGAGAAATGTTCTTGGAGGAAGCAACACCAACTGAAAACGATATCAAGGCTGCCCTACGCAGAAGCTGTATTAAACGTACCTTTACACCTGTAATGGTGGGTACAGCTTTGAAGAACAAGGGTGTCCAGCCTTTATTAGATGCCATCGTCGATTATCTACCCAATCCCGGAGAGGTAGAAAATTTGGCCTTCATTGAAGAAGAGGGCAAGGAGCCACAAAAGATTGTCTTAAATCCTGCCAGAGATGGTAAAGATCCTTTTGTTGGTTTGGCTTTCAAATTGGAAGCTGGTCGTTTTGGTCAACTTACTTATCTTAGATGTTATCAGGGTGTTTTGCGCAAGGGTGACAATATTTTCAATGCTAGAACTAACCGTAAGGTGCGCATAGCACGTTTGGTGCGTTTGCATTCCAATAATATGGAAGATGTAAATGAGGTTTATGCTGGCGATATATTTGCCTTGTTTGGTGTTGACTGCGCCTCTGGTGATACCTTCACCACTAATCCACGTGATGGTCTCTCTATGGAATCTATATTTGTACCCGAACCTGTTGTATCAATGGCTATTAAGCCCAATAATCCCAAAGACAGAGATAATTTCGCAAAGGCCGTTGCTAGATTTACCAAAGAGGATCCTACTTTCCACTTTTACTTTGACAATGATGTTAAGGAAACTTTGGTTTCTGGCATGGGTGAATTACATTTGGAAATCTATGCCCAACGTATGGAACGTGAATACAACTGCCCCGTTACTCTCGGCAAACCTAAGGTAGCATTCAGAGAAACTTTGGTAGCACCTTGTGAGTTTGATTACTTGCATAAGAAACAGTCTGGCGGTTCGGGTCAATACGCCCGTATTATTGGTGTCATGGAACCTTTACCTCCACACCAAAATACATTACTTGAATTTAATGATGAAACTGTAGGAACCAATGTACCCAAACAATTCGTACCTGGTGTAGAGAAGGGCTTCCGTGAAATGGCCGAAAAGGGCATGTTGTCCGGTCACAAACTTTCGGGTATACGTTTCCGTTTACAAGATGGTGGTCATCACATAGTAGATTCCAGTGAATTGTCTTTCATGTTGGCCGCTCATGGCGCCATCAAAGAGGTATTCCAAAATGGTTCTTGGCAAATTCTAGAACCTATTATGTTGGTGGAAGTAACAGCTCCCGAAGAATTCCAGGGTGCGGTTATGGGTCAATTAAGTAAAAGACATGGTATTATAACCGGCACAGATGGTGCCGAGGGTTGGTTTACCGTTTATGCTGAAGTTCCTTTGAACGATATGTTCGGTTATGCTGGAGAATTGAGGTAATTATATAAAAACTTTTCATTTTGAATATTTCAAAAAACTAAATGTTTTCCCATTTCTTTTGTTTACAGATCCAGTACACAAGGTAAAGGTGAATTTACTATGGAATATTCACGCTACTCTCCCTGTCTCCCAGAGGTACAAGAACAAATTGTACGACAATATCAAGAATCTATGGGTTTGGGCCAAACCGAAAAAAAGAAAAAGAAGAATTAATTTTAAATTTATTTTAAAACCATCATTTATGTTATATTTTTAAGTCGAATTATTATTTACTAAACAATACAATAACCAACCAAGCCATATGCAAATTTAAAGAAAAAAACTTTAATAAAAATTAGCAATTTTTTTGTACAGCTGTGATATACAAAAATATGAAAAAACCAGAGTTTTATCTTATATTTTAGGAAAATAAAAAAATGTACTAATTTTTTTAAAATATTTTAAATTTTAGTTAAAATTTGAATATTTTGAGTGAAGATACTTTTGGTGAAACACTTAGATTTCAATTTCTAGAAAGAAACTCGAATTAGACTTTTAGTTGAAAATTTAAACTTGGCAAAAAGAAATAAACAAAAATTTTACTTTATTATTTTTATATATTTCATTTGAATTATTAATAAACAAAAACTGCAAAAACTAAACTTGATCTAATTTGAACTTTTGCTCCTTAGCATAAGCATCCGTGCGATGAAGTTGATACAACAAACGTTCTTCAATGTGTTTAACAGCATCTACAGTCAACACCAAAGTATCATGTTTCAACATTGAATAACAGTTTAAGCCATAGGCAGGCATTAGGTTAACAAAACCCAATTGATCCGTGGCATAACAAATATTTTCGGGAAAGATATCGTTCCTACAATATAATTAAATTAAATAAACTTAAAATTTGCAGCATTCACAAAGCAAACTTACTTGTCCACTATTAAGACAGATGGACCCCAATTTCTTTCCTTTATTAGATCAAGTATGAATTCGGGATCTCTGCTAGGTATTTCAACATCTTTGATTACATGCAAATCATCTTGAGCCAACTTAACACTAAGGGTAGATGTTAAACCCAAAACGCGTTTGAAAAAGGGCAACATATAGAAGTGAGTGGTAGGTGAACGGGGCCCATGAGCTACGCCACCACCTTTTAAAATAGGTGATCTTAAAGAACCATGTCTTGCTCTGCCGCCACCTTTTTGAGGCCAAGGCTTACGACCACCACCACGTACTTCCGCTCTAGACTTGGTGGTGGCAAAACTTACATAACGATATTTACGCTGCCATTCAATATTCTCCTGTATAACATCTACCCTAGGTTGAGTGGCAAATACATCGGGATGCAACTCAATCAAACCCAATTTTTCTTCAGCCACACCATCGAAACTTTCTATCCAAGCTTGCCTGCAATCTTTTAGATTCACTGGAGAATACTGCTCAAAATTTTGTGGCAAAATTAAAGCCGGTGCGTTTGTTGACTTAACAACTGGCTTTGAGGGTTCTTCTTTAATCTGCTCAGTAGCGGTTCTAGCTGTTGCAGATTGTGATATAGAACGGACAGCAGGAAGCAGCCTTAATGTAGTTTTGTTTAATAAATTTAACATTTTTTGTGTATTTAATTCATATAATTAGAAAAAATACACATACGCGTGCAGACTGCTGGTTGACTGAAGAGTAATAATTTTGACATTTCAAATCAGCTGTTTGGTACTAACAAAAATAGAGTTGCCAAATTTAAGTTATTTTGTTTACTTTTTTGGTAACACCAACACAATCACTACACAGTAACAAATATTAATAACGATTCACATTCACATTTTTTTTAATGAAAAATTTTACATTTTTATGAAAAAATTTAGATTTTTAGTAAAAATAAGTTGTTTATTAAAAATTCGAATAATAATTAAGAAGATTTCTATTAAAAGTCAAATTTCTAACAACAAATCACATTCGCAGTAAAATATTATTTTAAAATAATATTCTTATACTATAAAACTTATGTTTGTTTTGAATTGAACATTAAATTAATTACTATGTGAGGTTGTATTTGTCTATCAACATATATATAGTAAATTTATAAATTATATATTATCCAATAGAAATTAAATACTTTAAAATTTTATGAAAATTGTATGAATTTAAATTAAATTAATTCTAAAAATATTACAATTTTATAATTCCTTTTTTGAAAATTCAAATTTGTTAAAAAAAATACATAATGTCTCTTTTATTTGCAGCAGCAAACATGTAAATTCGATATTGCTGAGTCTACAATACTAGGCTGTTGTTCATTGAACTCTGAGTCATTTTAGCTCGAAGAACTGATAGTCGTGAACGCCCCTTTAAGTTATTCATATCGTTCATTTCAATTGAAAATAAAGTATAGAATTACAGAATATAAGCGTATTATTCGATTTGTCTACTATTTTCAATTTGACATAAAACGAAACGTTAAAACTATACCAGTTTTGTCATATATTTGTTATTACTAAAATTTCTATTTAAATTTAGATATGAAACGCCTCAGCCTATAATGTTCTGTTAAAAAAATGGTAAAACCTTAAATAATAATAAAAAAAAAGCGAAAACGCATTTGTTTATATAACTTCTGTAATTCCCCATTATTAATCAATTTTACAAACATATGTATTCCGTTCTGATAGTTTAAAATTAATATTTAAATTCCATTTTGCGGGCAATTTAGTATTTATATAGTTTTATAATTGCGGTTAAAGACTTGTCTTATTTGAAGTATATTTATAAATAATTAAACAAATTATGAAGTTATTTTAGTATATATCGCCTATTTACTTAAAGACTGTCATGACTCAATAAATAAAGTTTTGAGAAAAGCGACTTTAATATGATTGTTTTTTTAATTTATTTTTTTTAATTTTAAGAATTATTTTTTATGTAAACTTTTTATAAGTAGATTATTATAAAAGATTATGGGTTTATATTGTCTAGGTTTTTGGAATAATAAAATTGAAATTGCAAAAAAATCATTTCACATAATTTTTTATATATTTGTATAAAAAATTACTCTTCCATCGAAAATAATATATTTAAAAAGTAAGACGATTTTGTAGTATTCAGTTCCAAAGTATGATTTTAAAGTTAAACCAGTTTTCAAGTAAATGAATAATATTTTATTAATAAATTTTACTCAAATTTGTGAAACATTTACTCTTCTTCAAATAAATTTTACAAACAACAAAAACAAATAAACTCAGATTGCTTTAAGATCTTATTACCAAAGGATATATTTTTAGACTATTTGAATCAAAACTTTAATGTTTTTGAACTATTTTTGATAATCGATAAAATCCCTACAATAGTTTTATATTCTTTAGCATTTTGAATTTCAAAATCATTGTGGTTATACATATTTTAAGATATTTTGAGTATTTGAGTTAGAATACATATTTAAGAAAATTGATCTTTATATTTCTTATATCAAAAGAAAATAAACATTGAATCATTTCAGTGCTTTGTAAATTGTACCTTTTTATAAATCTGAAAAATCCCCTTCATGTGCCACTTTTAAAATTTATAAAAGGAAACTATAAAAAATCAAATAATTTAATATAAATATAGTTTAAGTTAAATAGTACTGAAGATGACTAAAATTATTCATATATTTTTCAAAAACAATATTATAATAATATAGAATAAAAATGTTTTAAAGTTTTTATACATAGAAATTCTTATCATTATTCAAATTAATAAGATTAAGTGTAGCTTAGGGATTTATTTTTTTAGAAAAGGTGATTTTTTTTATAAAAACAAAAAAAAAACAAATTTTATTTAAATTTAATTGTTGCAAATAATTATCAATGTGTTAAAGAGTTCAATGGGTTTTAATTACGTTACCTCAATATTTTCATTTTGCTGACAATTGGAAAAAACATTTAATACCAATTTTCAGATTTTTGTTCTTTCACAATTATTACCATCATATGTATGTATGACTTTTTAACTAAAACGAAATTCCATATTACTAAGAAAAATACCCATAAGAATCATCAAGCATCACACCACGTAATTCCACACATTTTGTCAACACAAGATAAATATGGATGGAATAACAAAGCAGAAAGAGCCACTTCAGAAAAGAATAACCCGCTAATATTTCCGCATGTAAAACCCAAAAAGACAATAATGTCAATAACATACTACAAACAAAATTATGCACTCATATGTTAATGTCTACATATCTTATCTATCTATCGATTGATCGCATGAAAAAAATTCCTTTTCTTAGGTGGCGCTATAAACGAGATAAAATAAACAGCTGGAGCTGAAGAAAAGAATGCACGCGAAATATGAGTCAATATTAAAATAAACTCATGATCAGATACCTCTACGTTAAAATATACATATACGCGAATGCAATGAATCCAATGAGCATCCTCAAAGTCGACAGAAATGTATCATCGTAAATGATTTATCTTAAAATAGGATCATGACCGTTTTATCTATTTATCTTAAGATAAAAGGAGAATGTTTTGAAATGACAGCAGGTAGCAAAGGATTATATTACATTCTCTCAGTTTACATTGTTGTCTCTGTTTCTCTTATTGAAGCAGGATATTTATTATCATTTGTTGTTATTGCTTTTGGTTAGATCGATATGTATTTCTCTTCTAGTTGAATGCTCTCTTGCATCAATATTTTCTTCATTTAACGGGATTTTCCCAAAGATAAGAACTTTCATACAATATTCTGTCGAAATCTAGCAGTGCGTTATAATCTCAAAAGATTTTTAGTATTACTTCAACATTCAAAAAATACACACTCACTATATCTACATATATAATTGATTTGTAATCGTGTGAATCATAGTTTTTTTTTTGTCCAAAATTATACATTAAAAATTGTAAGTTTCTGGTTTAAATTCTAACTTAAATTGTTTTAATTAGATATATTTTGATAAATTAAATTTTGCTTATTATTACTCGACAATTGTGATGATGATGATGGTTATTAAATCAAACAAGTGACAGTTTATCAAAGAAAACATTTTAAAATATTTCGCAAAATTTTTTCAGAAACGAAAAGAAAATATATATCGTGCTTAATTTTAAAATTCAGTACAGAAAAATACAACCAAGTCGAAAATAACGGCAATTTTGAAAAAGTGTTGACACTCAAAAGAAAGTCACCACTGCAATTAATCACACTGAGAGAAAGATAGAATAAATTCTTCATTATTGCAATTAGGAAAGATAACTAAATAACTTTTGACATAAAATTTTTTCACTAAATTTCACTAATTAGTTTTTTAATACTATTTATCTTTTTTAAAACACTAAAAAAGGTATTAAATAAAAAATAACATTTTTTTATCGAACACAAAAAAGTTTCAAAACTTTTATGTAGCTTTTTTGTTAAAGAAAAAGCTTTTTACAATACTATTGCTTAATCATAATGAAACATATAGTTGGTAACGCCGAATAATATATAATAAAGAGGAGGAGAAAAAAAAAACGAAATAAAGAAGAAGCAACAAAATTAGTAATTATACGATAATATTAGTCTCAACGAGAAAGCGAACGATTTAAGACGTGTTCAACAGACAAAAAATCAATTCAATCGTTATTGAGATATTGTACAACAAAAAAGTAAAAAGCATTTGAGCGCTTATAAAAAAAGCAAATGAAATATATATAAAAATACCACAATTAAAACAAGCAATAAATATACTTGAAGAAAACTTCAAATAGAAAGCCATTAAAAAAGTAAAAGTGACATATAACGTATTAATAAATAGTTTTCTTTACGCTAAAATAACCCGGCATCTGAAGAGGTATTAAATAAGTATTTTTAAAATAGATTTCAACAAAAAGAAATAAAATTTCATAAACAAGTGGCCATTTTGATTAAATTAACATCTACACAAATATTGTGAAACGAATCAAAAAAAAAAAAAGAAGAATGTGTGAGAAAAAGCAAAACTTGTAAAAAAAATCGAAAAGCTACACTTAGCTTTTGTTATAAAATCTAGAATATTTTCAATGCAAGTGAAATAACTCAAAAAAAAGCGTATAGCAAAAAAAATTAAAAATTTCAAGATAAATTTCCCAAACTCGGTTAAATTATTGAAAAATTACATTTCTTAAGTAAAACAAAAAATAATTAACAAATTACTAGTAGTTGACTAAAGAAAATATTCTTATTTTATGTATACACATTGCAAACAATAACAACAAGTGTCAATTTCCTATTTACGCATTTATATCAGTGTGTTAGAAAGAGAGGGGTAGAGAGCGTAAAGGAGAATGCAAGATTATGCAAAACGAAGTGTATAACAAATACATTAAAAAACTGATATGTCGCGATAATATTAATTAACAAAGTAAAAAATTAAAATACATACTCTGCTAAATATTTATATAAAATTATCAACACTTTGTTTATGTTTTTTACGAAACATTAAATAAACTATTTAAAAGCACGTTCACACAGTAGTTAAAGAACACTTTAATTAGCTGACCAGTTTTACAAGTACTAAAAGTAAACTCTAAATGGGGGGAAATTTTTCAGTGTTGCAATTTACAGCTACTCCTTTTTGCATTCTACCTCTTCTACTTTCTTTTTTAAATAGCACTCTAAATTTTTAATTTCCTTTTTCGATTATGAAAATAGCATAACAGTGTATTTAAGAAAAGAAAACAATAAAAACTGAAAAAGTTAATTGCTACAAAATAATCTAAAAAAAAAGTAAATCAAAATAGAAATAAAAATAAATTTAAAAACAATAAACATAATTCAGACAAAGCAACAAAATGTGGAATCCAACACCGTCATCATCAACAGCGACGTCAAGTGATAATAAGCAGAATATTAAGGAAGTAGTAGAAGTAGATGATTGTAAATGTAGTGGCGTAGAACAATTAGATCAACAACACCAGCAACAACAAAAAACTAACAGTAAACAACAAACGTCAACAACATTTGGCGGTCAATTGACAGGCTCTACAAATATCCAGCAACAACAACAACGTCATAATAGAGACGACTTGGACGTAGAAGAAGAAGGTGACGATAAAAGGAAATTTTCAGATTTAGCTGGGGAAACTACAGATTCCGGCTTTATTTCGGGACCACAAACATCATCTTCGGCCCTTTTGGATACAGATAACGAAGAAGCTGGTGTTGCTCGTGGTGGTGGTGATATTAAAAAATTAAATATACCGGAATCTTTAAGTGAACCACAACAACAACAACATCCAACGCATAAAACGCAACAGCCCAATTTGGATTCGGGTATTATTGAGGAAGAGGAATACGACGACGACGTGTGTGATTCAGTTGGACAAAAGCAACAACAACAGCAACAAAAAACTACAAACGAACCAAAAATGATTTTGCCTCATAGTGTTGAATCTGGCATATCCGAATGGTTCTGCAATTTAAGTTTGCACAATAATCCCAATGCTGCCAATAATGTTAATACCCCGTCAACTGCATCCAATTCTCGTACAAATGCCGTTTCTGGTTTAAATAATCTAGATGCCCCTAAACAAACGCGTTCCGCGCAACAAACTAAATTATCTTCATCATCAGTATCGTCAACCTCATCTTCTTATGCAGCTGGTTCAACTGCTCAACAACAGTACCAACAACAACAACAAACCGCCACAATACCACAACAAATAACTCCAGCTAATGCCTGGGAGAAATACTATCAACAAAACGATGATGGAGATACGTAAGTTAAATTTAATAATTTGTTTGGAGTATTTTAAAAGTTATTTTAACTGTTTAGAATTCAAGTAATTTTACGAAATTATAATGTTTTTATTGTTTTGGGATATTATAAAATAACTTTCCTAATCTTTTGGTGGAACAAAAACCAAACTAGTTTTTTATTAAACAGTGAAAATTAATTAAAACTGTTTTACTTTTACAAAAAGGCTTGTCCCTTTAAAGTTTCCTTTAACGATTTCCATTTAATTCAAACGTGACCTTTCCTTACTTTTTTGCAAAATGTTTATTTTTAAGTACCTGTTTTTAGTAGATTAGTTTAATGAACAAAACAAACGCTCGTAAAACAACCTTTCTTTTTTTCCACAAACAATAACTCATCAGGGTAGATTATAAAACTGCAACTAAGTACAACTAAAAAGTTAGTGACAGACAGGTCATAATAAATATGTAGTCATAAATCACCTGTTACATTGTGGCTTTTGTTAAGTTCCGTAAAAATTCCCAAAAACAAAGTATTTCTTGCAATTGAACAGGTTTTTGTGTTTTATTTTCAACCATTGAACTACGTGATCTTGTATGTTTGTTACCAGGATTAAGAGGAAGTTATTATGGGTGTCTGTGTGTGTGTGTGTTTGTTTTAAGTAAATAATACAGGTGTTTTAGTTTAAAGGCAGGTGATAGTTTTAAACAGTTTTATTTTAAGGATTTAAAACAAATACATGATTTATGTTTTGTTCTGTTTTGTTTTCTTTTCATTTGAATTTATATTTATGTTTATTTAGACCTTTACATTTGGCCTGCATATCGGGTTATGTAGATGTTGTTGCTGCCCTAATACGTATGGCTCCACATCCTTGCCTATTTAATATACAAAATGATGAAGCCCAAACACCATTGCATTTGGCCACCTTAACAGCCCAACCAAAAATTATCAGAATGCTTTTAATAGCGGGAGCAGAGGTAAGTTAAAAAATAATAACTTTTTCTTAAGGAAAAATAGTTCAAATGCTAGAAATAATTTGTTTTGAAAATTTTTAAAGAAAACTTTTTATTTGTCTCGTAAAAATGATAATATTTTGGATTCTAAAAGTTTTATCACAAAATTCCTTTATTTTGTTTTTCTCCTTTTATTCCCATTTAAAGCCAACGGCGCGCGATCGTCATGGTAATACAGCTTTACATCTTGCCTGCAGATCTGGCGAAGAACAATGTGTACGCGCTTTAACTATACCCATTAGTGCCTCCGAAGTTAATGAAGCCCATCGTCAATATGGTCATCGTGCCAATGATAAATCCTATTTAAAATATGCCCAATTACCCTCCGATTTGGAAATACGCAATTATGATGGTAAGTTTTTTAAAGAAAAATTCCATTAAACTATTTATTAACAAAAATTCCTTTACAAATATCAATTTTAAACAAACAAAAAAATTTTTTTTTTTTTTCAAAAAAAAGAAAAGAAAACGTTGAACTAATTTTTGTTTAAAAATTTAATGCTTTTGTCTGTTAAAATTTTGCAAATGTATTGTCGCTTATATCTTTTTCAGACGTCCCGTCTTGTTAATTATATTTAT
The DNA here is from genome assembly GCF_022045245.1 of Lucilia cuprina. Classification (NCBI taxonomy): domain Eukaryota; kingdom Metazoa; phylum Arthropoda; class Insecta; order Diptera; family Calliphoridae; genus Lucilia; species Lucilia cuprina. The sequence goes on from NC_060950.1 coordinate 4,466,900, forward strand.
GTATATTTTGTCACTAATTTATTTTTTGTGTGTGCTTTTGGCTAGCCACAGTCATAGACATTTTTTTTTTGCAAAATAAAAGAACAAAAAATAAAATGTATTTATCACACTTTCATGTGAAACATTTTGTTTTAAAAATAACAATTCTATAAGAATTTTCTTAAATGTGAAATTGTTTTTGTTCTTTATTTAAGAATTTTCCGCTTAGCTGTCTGAGGTTTATATATATATTTTTTCTTTAATTTTATTCTTGAGAATTTTTTGTATTATTGTCTTTATGACTATTTTTATATATAAATGTACTATCTGTAGTATAAAAACCACTAATAGGGGAATTCATGTTGAACAAAAATTTCATATTTTATTATAAAAAATATTAAATTTAAAGGCATTTTTTTTGTTTAATTTGAATACTTCTAATGTTTTTTTCTACTTTTTTTGTTTAAATTAATTTATGCATATATTTTTGTTTTAAAAATGTATTTGACGTCAGACTATAATGAAAAAATATACAAATATTAGACAAGTTAGACTAAAACGAAGTAAAATGTTTTTTGTTTTTCTTAAAGTTTTCTTAATTTTCATGCTATAAAAACAATTTTTCTATATAGTTTTTTGATTTTTTTTAACATTTGACGTCAGCCCACCATATGTGGCATTCACAACAACCTTAATAAAATGTTTTAAACAAAAACTACTCAAGGCAAAAGAATAGAAAGAAATTAAAATGTTTATTTAAATAAAAATGAAACTAAAATTATTTTTATTTTAAATTCATTAAACAATTTTTTAAAACCTTTTTTTTTAATAATACTAAAGATTTATTATTATTTATAATTTGTGGTTAAAAAGCTTGGGAACTTTGCTATTATTATGACTAGGCATTTATTACAATTCTTCTTTGCTTAAATCCTTAATTACTCACACATGTTAGTAATGCAAAAGTTAAAAGAAATTCCCCCGATTCTTAAGAACTTAGAAAATCCTAAATAGGTTAAAAAAAACACTAAATTTTGTTTTAATTCTTAGAAATTCTATAAATAATAGAAATAACCCAATACTAACTTGTAATAATAAACTTAGGGGAGGTTTCTTACTAGTCAGTTAAACTAGGCTTAACTTGCTGTTAGATTAAACTCGGAACAAATTGAGGCGGACTTTAACCGATGATTGTGATTTTCAGTTATGGATTTAAGTTCAGTTAACTTTGTTAATATTGCCAAGTTTTCACTCAAAAACATAAACAAAGAACAGCTGTTTTTTGCAAATAATACTTTTGTAAAATAAAAAAAAAATTTGAAAAAATGTTTAATAAACATTTAAAACGGTAATAAATAAAACAAAACAATTCAAAAATTGCAATTTACTTCAAATATTAAGTTTTTGTTCTTCCGAAATCATTGTTTTATTGTTTTTGTTAATTATGTTTTCTCACTTATAACTTAAGTTCAATTGGCCAATAATACTCAGTTAAACTAAGATAATATGTAACTTTACTGATAACTGAAAAACACAAAACATATATTAAACCAGGTTTAACAAAAGAATGAAGATTATCTTTATCAGAAAAACTCGCCCTTAATTGTGTTTTCCCACTTATAACTTAAGTTTAATTGGCCAATTACACTCAGTTAAACTAAGATAATAAGTTAAGTAACTGTTTATTAAAAAACTCAAAACATATATTAAACTAGGTTTAAACAAAGAATGTAGATTATCTTTATATGAAAAACTCGCCCTTTAACAAACATTTCATGGTTTATGTATTCTTGTATAAGAAAAAACTTCCTCTAGATTATGTTAAAACCAAAAAAACTATGAAGCTTGCGTGTCTAAAAAGTTTTATATTAAAACGTTAATAAAACCAAAATCTAATTTTGGAACAAAATAAAATAGTTTATATTGATTATTTTGTGTTAAAGCAGCAAACAAACACCAACTTCCATTACTACAAATGTCAATAACAATTAACCTTCACTTGTAATTTAACCTTTAATGACAAAAAATAAACACTCAAGGTAAATTTAATTTTACATAAAACAATATAAATTTATTAGAATTTCTTTAAAAAAAGATTTTAATTAAACAAAAGAAAAATGTTTCAATTTAAACTGCATTTTAAGTTTATTTTATATATTTTGGAATTTTTTCTTTAAATCCTTCATATGCCCAGACATAAACCCTCAATTTATTTATCATATTTTTGTTGTTTATTTATTTCTTACACCTCCCTCTCCATACACTCACACACATTTTACCCATATTGTCATTTTCATTTTCGTTTTTATTTATATTTTTGCTATTGCTTGTTGGTTGTGTGCTTCTTTTTTTTCAACTTTGGTTGCTGGTGCTCTGGCTGCTACGGCTAAATATAAAAATATTTTGGGTTTTTCCCAAAAATAATACAAAAAATATAAAAAAGCAGAAACATTGAAATTGTGTTGATGGCGTTCAACATCAGCGCCGCCACCACCACCAACACCTCTTCCTACCACCAATTCATACTTATACTTCTACCCATCATTATCATCATCAGCACAAGCACCATCATCATCGTCGTCGTCGTTGTATAAAATATAAAAAAAAACAAACAGCAAAATTAACTTATAGCATTTTCGTAGCCGTCATAATATATATGAATCAAATAAAAATGTGATTTTAGTATTAATAAAGTATAAATTTATAAATTCATTTGTTACAAACAACCAACGTAAAATTGTTACTTGACGTAGTAGGTATCTAATACATTTGCCGCTCTTTGTATTTTTTTTATCTGTTTCATATGTCAAATAGTTATTTGAAAGTATGATTAAATATTACTTTTATTTTTAAAATATTTGACAAATGTTTGTTGCAAATTTTGTAATAAATTTACTTAGAAAATAACTTTCCCTTTTAGCGGTTTTATTTAAATATTTTGGAATTTTTGTTTGTAAACGTTTTTCTTAGAAAATTCCATTTTCAAAGTTCAAAGTTTTGTAATTCTTTTAATTTTTTTCCTAATTACAAGTTTAGAATTGTTATTTATATGAAGAAAATGTTTCATTTAATGGCAGCTTAATTACATGATATATTTTTTGATTTATTAATTTCTAAATTTGTTTGTTTATTTTTTTCTGCTGTTATTTGTTAAATGTCGATATAAATTACCCATGACGTTAAACGTTGTATTTGTTAAAGACATTTATAGCTGTAGTTATTTGTTAAATGTACGAATAAACGAAATGAATTGGCGGGAATATTTTGTTAACTTTTTTTCAATGAAATTCAACTATAAGGAACTGATTGGATGTTTTATATTCCGTAGTTGTGAACTAAATTCAAACAGATTTTAGACAAGACTTAAAACTGATCTATAGATTAGACTACAGACTAGACTATAGACTATAATAAACTAAACAATAAACTTGATTATAGACTAAACTATAACCTATACTAGACTATAGACTAGCTTATAGATTAAACTAAAGGCTAAACTATGGACTAGACTATAGATTCGACTGTATAGTAGACTAAAGTCAAGATTATAGACTGGTTTATATAGTAGGATTTAGAATAGACTATATACTAGACTATAGACTAGACTACAGATTCGTCTATAGACTAAACTAAAGTTTATATTATAGAATGAAATATAGACTAGATTACAGACTATATTATATACCCGACTATTGACTAGATTGTAGAATAGCCTGTAAACTAGACTATTGACTAGATTTTAGAATAGCCTGTAAACTAGGCTATAGTTTTGATTATAGATACTACTGTATACTAAACTAGACTGTAAACTAGACTATAGTTTAGATTATAGATACTATTGTATACTAAACTAGACTTTATAGATTCGACTATGGACTAGACTAAAGTCTTACAATACTATAGTTTAGATTGTAGACTTGACTATAGATTAGTTTATAGACTAGACTTGTTGTTGTTGAAGCAGCGACACGAGTAAAGTCGGTGTTGCTGGGTTGACAATCCTTGGTCGTTGTTCGTTGAACTCCGATTCGTTCCAGTGCGAAGAACCGATTGTCGTGGAAACGATACTTTCCTCGATAGTATAGACTATACTATATAGATTCGAATATAGACAAAGCTAAAGTCTAGATTATAGACTTGACTATATAGTTCATTTGAAAGCTCTTTGCTTTTCCCTGGACTAGGGTCTATAGAGAACAATTTAATTTCGACTTTTAATAGAATTACAGAATCAATATGAAAATTTTTACAAAATTCAAAAAATTGCTTTCTTTCACTTCCATCCCACAACTTGACCACAACTATTTCATTTTAGCTTAGAAAATATTGAATGAAAATCATGTTTTTCTCTATGTTTAGACTTTCTACTACTTATAACATTTCTTTATTAACAATTAATTTACAAATTTATGCCAGTCATAAATCTTTATTGTTTTCATATATTAGAGAATTAAAAACAAATTTCAAATATGAGTTTATTAAACTTTATATTGACAGCTATTAAAAAATATCAAACAAACATTGATATGACTGATAAGATTATGTGTGGTACTTGACATCAACATCACACACAGATTATTGTTCCACTTACAAAATCACTGTTACTATGTTCAGATAAATATCGGTGAAAATCCCAAGAAAACAATTAAACAATAAAAATCGATTAGAATAATATAGTGTATATCATAAAAACAAATTTTTTGACAGTCATTATGTTATGGGTTTTGTTTATATCTTCAGTTACCACCCAGGAGTTAGACACCTATTTAGAAATGTTTTTCTGTTTAGTAAGATAATTAGACTTCAGCTTAAAGGTGTCAAACTATAATTTCAAATAATATACTATAAGTTCCCCCGATATTTAATGACACTTTTAAAATATATGCTAATGATAAGCAACAAAATCTTTTTAAGATCATATCGGTTTAAAATTTGGGCCTGTTAAAACATTTCACAATTTTTAAATGCGTTTTAATTTTTTATCATTATTATTTTTTTTTTTTTAAATTCTATCTTCAAAAATGTAAATGATTTAATAATTTTTGTTTATACTATACAACAATATAAATTAATAACAATTTATTATACATTTATTTTTGTTATCTAGACTGTTTTTCGTTTAATTAACATGGGTTTCCCCAAGAAATTCAATACCATAAACGTACAAATAAAATAACAGATGATAAGGAAAAACTTACGAGTTTAACACAGATAATTTATATTATTTTGCAATGAATTTGTAGAAAAAACAGCATTTTCGAGTACTAAGCGAAACAATTTTTATAGATAAAAATACAATAAATGTTAGAAAATACGTCACAGAAAATACCCTTTAAAATTGATTGGTAATATGTTAATTTGGTAAAAGATTATTAATACATATTTGTTTGTTTTAAATTGTAGTAATAAAATCATAAAATTGTTAATAAAAACTAGGAAAAAATTATTAAATTTACAAAAAGAACTTAAAGTGAATCATGATGAAATTTACTTTTTTTTCAAGAATAAATAAGGAAAAAGACTTTTGTTAGAGACTGTAACACAAATATGTCTTGCTAAAGGAATGCAAATAGTGCAGCTGTACTAAACTATTTAAAAACAAAACCTATGTGTTACTTAAAATAAATGTGTTTTTTTTTGCTTTACGGTATTTTAAAAGCAACTAAATTTAATTTAAAACTAAAATAAAGAAAATTTTCTATACACACACACATACAATTTTTGTTAATTTTAACAAACGAGAGCTGTTTAAAATATATTTTGTAATAAAATATGTTTTTATTAAAAAATAAGCAAAAGAATTTTACAAGTTTTTGTGATTTTTCTTTTTGCTTAATATTTATTTTAAAAATGGAATTATGAAATAATATTTTTTCTCAATTTGTTGGCAAATTTTCAAAATTTTCTATAATTATTCTGTTCGTTTTTTTTTTGTTATTTACATTTTTATATAGTATTTAAATGTCTAGCTTTTTTTTTGCTATATATTACATACATATGTATATACATACATATTTGTACTTGTGTATAAAAGCAAATTTTAAATAAAGCAAAAAAAAATTCACATGACTTGTCTTTAGAGAATTGAAAAACCATTCGAAAATTTAAAATGCACACATGTGTTGGTATTATAATGAACTATAAGTTTGTGTTTATAGATTTTAAAAATGTGTTTTCTCAAAACATTAAAGCAATTGCTGCAAGTAAAAATATCTTTGAAAGTTTTTTTCCTTAGGAATTACATAAAATGTCTTGTATTCATAATTTATGGTTTTTGAAAAATATTTTTTATATTATTTTGGATTTGATTATAAATTACATTAATAAGTATTTAAATCTAAGTTTTTATTCTGGAAAATATGTTGCCATTGTTAGACTTAACCCCGTATTCACATTTTCCATGCAAAATTTCCACAATAAAGCATCAATAACTTTATTAACCCTTTGACGACCATAGGCAAATATACTTGCATTAAAATTTTTAGTATATATGTTTAAGTGACAATTAGGGCCAATCTGTCAACCGATCTTGACAACTTTATTTGCAAAACGATACAAAAAAGTTAGAAGTTACATATGAGAAGAATTTTCTTTGTCCTAAATATTATGAGGCCATAGATATGAACAATCAAACAAAAGATTAAATTGATTAAACCAAAAAGGTTTGGTCGTCATAGGGTTAAGCATTTCTGAATATTGTTCTAAACCTTACCAGGAAAGAGATTTAATATAGAGCTGCTGTCATGACCGGTTCTTTGGATATGGGAATTGTTTTAGTTCTAACTTGTTAACATAACCTAAAAGGAACTCATTTCTTTTCCTTTACACAGGACTTTAAAAGACTTTATTATTAATTCTTAAATGGTCTGAAAATATAGATTTTTAAACATCTTTAGGTTTAATCCTTAGGTGAAGTATTGGGGATTAAAATGAATCCTAGACAGTTGTTTTTGAGTGCACAACTAGTTAATTTTGTTTGCTAGTTTAAGCGCCCAATGGAGGTGGTTTAAACTTGAGCTTGAGAAATGCAAAAGTGTAAACAGCTGATGCAAAGAAACGAATACAATTTTTCTAAAAATAAACATTGAAATGTTTTTTTGAGGACTAATCTTTAGGTGAAGGATTAGGGATTAAATTAAAATGAATCCTAGAAAGTTATTTTCGAGTGCACATTTAGTTAATTTGGTTAACTAGTTTAAGCGCCCAATGGAGGTGGTTTAAACTTGAGCTTGAGAAATGCAAAAGTGTAAACAGCTGATGCAAAGAAATGAATACAATTTTTATAAAAATAAACATTAAAATGTTTGTTTAAGGACTAATCTTTAGGTGAAGGATTAGGGATTACATTAAATAAATCCTAGAAATTTGTTTTTGAGCGCACATTTAGTTAATTTTGTTTGCTAGTTTAAGCGCCCAATGGAGGTGGTTTAAACTTGAGCTTGAGAAATGCGAAAGTGTAAACAGCTGATGCAAAAAATGAACATAAAAATGTTTGATTTATTGATTAGAATTAATTATAGAGACTTTATAATATATTTTCTTGTTTTAAATTTAATTTTTTTATTCATTTTCCTATTACATTTACTATTTTCTTCTTCTTTTTTATAAAATCATCCATCGTTTTGATAACAAACAGTGACGTTTTCTGTTGTTTTGTATGGCAACATTTCATAGTTTAATCTTGTACTCAAAATTTTTAGATTAACTAATCTCATTAGTAATCTGTTTATTAATTTACATTTGATTGACAACTCAAAAAGCCGCTCTAAGTGTTATGTCAATGATTGGCAAATTTTGAAGAAAATTTAAAATGCAAGGACAACATTTTTTTCCCTTAGTGATTGTGATTTATTAAAAAGAAGAAATAGGTTAACATTCAGAGAGTGCAAGTGCAACTTTTGCAAAAACTTTATATCACAAGTTACGAGCTTTAGAAAAAAAGTTTTTTTTTTATTTATCAAAGGTTTATAAAACAAATTTTGTATGCAAATTTGATTTAAATATATATAAACCTTTGATAAAATTTTATGAATTATTTAATTTTTTTTTTACTTTAAATGTTCTACACGCGCATTTTATTGTTTTCAATTATAACTATAAAGTATTTAATTTTTTATTTTGTTTCTTTATTGTTTACGTACAATCTTAAACAAATAGAACTAGGTTTTTCCTAAGATAAATTGAGGTAAAAATTTTTGCAATTAAAAACTATAAAAAAAGAGAAAAACCAAATGTTAACAACTTAAACTTTCAAGTGCTTGTATGAAATTAATACTTTTTGTTGTTAAACAAATTAAACAAATCACATGAATTTTTATCAAGGGAGGGAGGAAAACAAAATATAATATTTACTCTAATCATGATGACAGCTCACCAGAGGGAGCTCTGTAAAAAAAAAACATGATGATGATGATGATGAGAAATAAAATACATTTACCTGACAATTACTACAAAGAAATGTATATTCATTCAATAATCTCAGTTGTTTGTGTTTTGAGTTTGATAAATTATAATAAAAACAAGCAAAAATGAATCAAGGGTTTAACCGCCTGATCGTCATATAAAACAATCATCAGCAGCAGCGGCAGCGGCAATAATACAAAGTTCAATAAAATGCCATCAAAAAAAAAAAAATACCAAGTCTTTAACCTTATTGCAATGAGTATTAAAACCTGTGACTGGAGATGAGTATTTGAAACTTTAAAATTCCATATTCCCAGTTTTTGACAACGCATTTGAAGATGTGACTGTTTGATTGTCTTATTAGTAAGTTAATGGGGAAATCCATACGTCATTATTGAAAACAAAACAACAATTTTAATAAACATGAAATAAAAAAACAATGTTAATTACTTATGCCATTTATATACATACATATGTATATAAAAGAAGGCTTGTCTGCTTATTTATTACTAACAAATAAAGCCGCATATAACTAATAAACGCATACAACTTTAATAAATTATATGCATAAAATTTTGTGGTTAAAATAAAAAAAAAATAAAATCATAAAAATTGTTATGGACTGACTTATCTAATGTCGTTATTTATTATTTAAAATATCTAATAATAATTTAATTTATTTAGAATTTCCTTTATATTTCTTAATAATTTTAAATTAATCTTTTTTTTGTATATTTTTAAGAGTCTAGTTGTCTCTTGAAATTTGATTTGTTAAAGATTTCTTTTTTTAAGTTTATTTTTATATACAGACTTCGCTTTTGTTTTAAACCAAATACTGGTTTCTTTTTTTTGTTTAAAGCCCACATATACGTACATATGTACCTAAACACACTCTTAACAATTTTTTTTTTAATTTTGGAAATTCCCACCCAATAAAAATTTTTTGAGCATCAAGACATTTTTTTTCAACAAACTAACATTATGATGATCATTATCATTATTATCGGCATTATTATTATCTTTATAGTTAACCCATTTTTAAACCTATAGTTAAATCAAGTTCAATTAGTTTTTTTCTTTAGTATCTGTTATCAGTTGTTATTAAGCTGGGATTTTTCTATTTAAAAATTTGTTTTATAACAGTCGTCTTGTTTTTTTTTAATTATTTATAAAATTTTAAATTTTCTTAGAAATTATTCCATATGTTTTGTTTTGCTAAATTTCCCTCTCTTAAGATTGAGTCATTGGGTTTTATTTAAAAAAATTTTTAATCTGTTTCATTTATTGATATTATATGAGAAGCAATACACTTTGTGGTGATGTTAACTTTCATGTGTCAGTTTTAAAGTATTAAAGAACCAAATTTATTAAACAGTTTTAAGGAAAGTGCTTAAAAAACAAAACTACAGGCTCTAGGACTTGTTCTAGTCTTAAGAATTGGCGCTAAAATCCGTTTGACATGATCTAATAGGGTCAAAATTTAGTCCTCTCTAAACCAAACTTTTGCGATCTTAGTCATACAACATCGAGTAAAAATTACATTTTGAAATGCACTCAAACTTATGATATTTGAGTGAAAGTAGTTCATACTTTGATATGATCTTGAAGGGTCAAAATTTTAGTCCTCTCTAAACGAAACTCTTAAGATCTTAGTCGTACAACTTCGAGTGTCAAACATACATTTTTAAATGCACTGAAACTTATGATATGTGAGTGATAATAGTTCTTACTTTGACATGATCTTGAAGGGTCAAAATTTTAGTCCTCTCTAAACGAAACTCTTATGATCGTAGTCATACAACTTCGAGTGTCAAAATTACATTTTGAAATGCACTGAAACTTATGATATTTGAGTGGAATTAGTTCTTACTTTGACATGATCTAGCAGAGACAAAATTTCATTCTCTAAACGAAACTCTTAAGATCTTAGACATACAACTTCTGGTGTCAAAATTACATTTAGAAATACACTAAAACTTATGATATTTGAGTGAAACTTATAATGATTTTTGAATCAAATAGAAAAGCTCTAGTCTATTAGTAGGAGAGGTCGATTTCTGCCCAGGTATTACAAAGAGATCATCCATAATGGTAACAACTTTTGTGCAACAGCTTTAATACAAATTCTAGTCTTACAAACTGGCGGCCTTAGCTTTTAAACTTTGATCTCGTAAGGTTAATCTTTAGGTGAAGGATAAGAGAATAAATTGAAATTAATCCTTCAAAGTTGTTTTTGAATACTCAGTTAATTTTGTTTGCTATTTTAAGCTTCCAAAGTGGTTTAAACTTAAGCAAAAAATGCCAAAGTGTAAACAGCTGATGCAAAAAAAATTAATACAATTTTTATAAAAATAAACATTAAAATATTTAAATTATTGATTAAACTTTAAACTTTTGTTTTAAATTTAATTTTCCATTTATTTTCATATTAAATTTGCAATTATCTTCTTCTTTTTTATAAAACATGCATTATTTTGACAACAAACAGTGACATTTACTCTTGTTTTGTATGGCAACACTGCAAAGTTTAATCTTAAACTAAAAAACATCTAGGAGAAATAAACATCAGATTAAATTTATTTTTTAGTTTAACTAATTTAAATATTAATTGGCATATGATTAACAACTCGAAACCCTGCCCTTAAAGGGTTAAACATTTTAAACTTTCAGTCACAAAATATCAACTTGATCCAAATAAATGTGTGAAGTGAGATTTTGGTTTTTTTCACATATTAAATTTTAATGTGTATGTATGTGTGTGCGTGTGTATGACATAATTTCTAAAAAGGGTTTTTTTCGTAAAGACTTTCATTGCTTTTTTTTATTGTTATTTCTTCTTCGTTCGTTTACAGTGCATACTGTTAATTTTATTAACATTATTTGTTATTGACATTTTTATGTTTATTTTAAATGATTTTTCAGTTTATTTTTTTTGTTGGCTCTCGATGCTTGGTTACATATTGTATGTGGGTTTATTCACATTTTTTTTTAGGTTTTTACCACGCGTGAGGTGTCCGACCCCCTTTTTTTGGTTTTGTTATTATTAAATTGTTTTTCTGTTCAAGTTGTGCGTTTAAAACTGGGTTTTACATAAAACAACCAGGTTTTTTTCATTGTCAGCAGTTTAATTTTTTTTGCACATTGTAAACAACAGTACTTAACAGCAGTTAGTTAGTGTTTTTAGTTAGTTGGCAATGCTAAAGGTGGGGTGAAATTTTAAGTCACGCTTTAAATGTTTTGTATTTGCTTGGTGGTTGATTGTTGGTTATTGTTGCTTTGGATTGAACACAAAATGTTGTGTAGATGAATTAATGCTTCCTTTTTGAACGTGATTATGCATTTCTTTCTTTGTTAAGTTTTTGTTTTCTTTTATTTTTTGTAAGTAATTGTTTTAAATGTTTCTTTTATTATTGTTGTTTGGATGCATAATGTAATGTAAAGGGAAAAACCACTTTCGTCGCATTATAAATAAATATATTTGACGTTTTAAACTTGATATTCGAAAGTAGAGGGTTTTTCCAAAAACCCAACAAATGTGTGGCCAAGAAAATTAGCAATAAAAAACGCAATTGTTAAAATAACTTTTTTTAAAAGCTCATCTTTCTTTTCAACTTAATTTTGCTTTATTTTTTTAAGTTTGTTATTTAATCCACTATTTTTAATAATAAAAAAACTTTTGTTTTTTAACCGTATTTAAATGGAATTCTAGGTATTGCGATTAGAGTGCAAAAAATCCCTATTTTCTTAAAAAAAAACGTACAAAAATTAATTCATTTTGTGGCTTTTTTTTAATGCGTATTTAAACCGATGCCGCCTGTCATCAGTTCAATATGTTTTGGAATTTTTGGAAACTAAGTGTGAATGACTCAAAAATAGTATTAAAAAAAACACACAAATGTTTTAAACTTTGAATATTAATTTGTAATGGAATAACCAATCTATTGCATTTAGTAGAATTTCCTAAAGTTGTTTTAAATTGATTTGAGGCTTTGTGGTTATATTTATTACATTTCAAAAAAAAAAAAACATTTTTCTTTAAATATTATTTTCATTTGAATTATTGCTTTACATTGGGTTTTTCTATATAATTTGATTTGAAAACAATTTACACTGTGTTACAAAAATATAACAAGTTTTTTTTTACAAATTTTTAGCTTTAGAATTAATTTCTTTTTATTTATGTCCTAAAAATGACTTAACAATTATGTTAATTGAAACAATGTACTTGTTAAATTGTTAAACAGTGTGTGAGTGTTTGTGTGATGTTCCAGCTAATTTTTTTCTTACCTCTTTATAAATCAATGAACTTTTAATTACATTTTTTTTTGTGCTTCCTCCCCCTTTCAAATCAAACATGTAATTTTTTTCTTATATCTGATGAAGGACAACATTATAAACTGATTAACTTTAACACTCACACTTAAATTTCTAGCAGCCAAATTCCCCTTTATTTAGAAGCTGTTTAAATATTTGTTATAATATTTGTTTTTGTTTTATCTTAAACAAGTATATTAATAATTTGGTTTTTCCTTAATTGTTTTATAAATTTGAGTGTGTATACGGAAATTCTTAAGTTTTTTTTTAAATAAATGCCGACATTATTATTATAAAAAACAGCTGTTAAAATAAATTTTTAATTTGCTAAAGATTTTTGTCTGTTTTGTATTGTATTTTGTTTATTTATGTTGTTAAAATAATTATCTTTAATCTATCAATATCAAATTGCTTTTTTTTATTTACAAAATTTGCCAAAAAAAACAAGCATTTTTTTGTTTATATTAAAGTTGTGTTGTTGGTTTTAATTTCATAAACAAACTGGCAATTTGTTGTTATAAGTATAGATGTTTATAGTGTTTAATTAAGAAATTTTTAAAATTAATTAAATGTTTGAAATAAAAAAATTAAATTTAATTTTTGAATTTTATTAAATATCCTTTTGTTAGATAATTTGAAAGGATGATGTACATATATACATCATATTCGATATGCACCTACGCCTCCTTGAGGCTCCTTGAACAGTAAGGCAAAACTTTTAAAAGTTTTAATCAAAAATAACTAAAAATTAATCATTAACTTCGAATTTTCAAAATTATAAAAATATTATGAAAATTTCTTATTTATCAAGCAATTTTTAAATAAAAATCAAATTCAAACTCAAGCTTTCAAAAAATTTAAAGATTTGAGTCAAAATTGTAAAAAGTTTTGATCAAAAATAACTAAAATTTAAACATAAACTTCGATTTTTCGAAATCATAAGAATTTTATGAAAATTTCTTAATTATCAAGGAATTTTTTTAATAAAAATATTATATTTTTTATATTTACAAAAATTTAAAGATTAGCGGCAATTTGACAAACAGTTTTCATCAAAAATAACTAAAAATTTAACAAAAATTAAGAAAAAAAGTTTAAATTTTCAAAATTGGAAAATTTGTTTAAAATTCAATACAAAATTTAAAAAAAAAATTGCAATTTTCGAAAAAAACAGGGATGGATTTATAAAAACGATTTAGGCAAAATTTTTATAATTCTCAAAAAATTTTGAATTTGAAAAAAATTTTCGAAATTGAAAATTTTGATTTATCTCAAGAAAGAATAATAGTAATATAAGAGCGGTTTGAAACAGTAAGCGGACTAATGAATTAGAAAGTATTTATATAACACATTATAAATAAGATGTTATTTAAGGTATTCTATGTAATCAGAGCATTAAGTAGTCATTGAAAAGTATGTTAATAGGTAAGTGGTTACGATTACAAGTCATTACCAAGGTTGTGCTTTAGAATAAGGTCAGTTAAAAAACCTTTCAATATCTAAACAATTTTAAAACACAACTTGTTTTAATTGCATATTTTTATTATTAAATAATTTCTATTAAAAATATTTCCGTTTCAAAAAGTTAAAAAAGTTAAAAAAAGTTAAAAAAGAAATTAAAACGCCATTTTTTTAATTAAAATTTATTTGGTTATTTCTGGGAATTTTTTGTTTTTGTTATAACAAAACAACAACAATCAAAACAAACAAACAAATAATGAAATGTTAATAACCGTTAGAAAACGAATACCATTAAATATGTTTGATATTGATTCTAATATTTCAAGTTTAACTACAAATATTTAGTTATACATAAACTTGGATTTGTTTACTTGAAAAAATATATATATAACTGTTTCTAAAGCAATTTATTTAAATCTTATTAAATTTTGTCACTTAAAACAAAAAAAACAAAACCAAACAAATTTTATTATTATAATAATAAAATATTTATACTTAATATTGAAATTTTTTTCAAAATTTATATAATTTATGCTAAACTAAAAAAGATCTGGTTTTAGTTGTGAAACACTCACACTCTTTCTTGTTCTATCTCTTTTACTCCTTTACAAAGTAAAGGTCTATAATCTTATTAGAAATATCTACGTTTTATTGCCTTTTTTTTTATTTAGTAAAAGTGTGCTGCTGCTGCTAATAATGATGATGATGATGATTATTACTCATTTACTTTTATATAAAGTTGTGTTAAGGGGGAAATCCCAAAACACAAAATTTACTGTTTTTTTTTTAACTTAAGAAATATTGCATTATGCAAAAAGAAATTAATTACAAATACCTATATGTAGTTCTCAAAGTAGTCATTACGCTGCAGGGGTTAGGTAATGAGTATTAAACTCAGCTAATTGTAACCACAAAAAAAACAACAACAACAAATTAATGATTGATTCAATTCATTTTATTTTATTGAAAATACAGCTTTTGTATTATGAATGAAGTTTGTTGGTTGGTATTCAAAAAATTGACATCAGCTTTATTAAAAATATTTGTGACACTATTATAATATATATATATTTTTTTTCATTTGCTTGTTTTGCTTTTTGCTTAAATAAAATAAAAATATTTAAAATTTTTTTGCAAGCAAACTTTAGCTTTATAATTTATTCTTATACATTGCCTGTAAGCTAGTTATAGAAACAACAAAAATTAAAACGTCATGAGATGCCAGGGGAATAGAAATGAATTTGAAAAATTGTTACATTATACAATGAAATGTGCCACTAAACGAAATTCAATTTTTTTTTTTGTTTAAATTTATAATCTTAAAGGCCAGTTTTTATTAACGTTTTCTTAACACCTTTTTATTTTCAACTCTTTTTTTTTCAAAAACAAAATCTAATAATCTCGCTTAAAAACTCTCTAGGTTTCAATAGTAATAATAATAAAATATTTAAATATTTTGCATACAAGAGTTTGAGTTTAAAGAAAATAAATAATATAAATACAAAACAATAGCAACAAGACAAAAAATACTAGAAATTTGTAGATTATTTTAACACAAAAATCTAAAGAAAATAGAAAAAAAGTTTACAGAGGGAAGAGAAATCAGGTTCAAATGACGTAAAATTACAATGTACATATGTACATACATATGTATGTAACTATTTTCAAAACAACGTAATTTTCAAATTACAGTAACTTAGGTCATTATAGAATTTCAATAACAATTTGTTGAAAAAAAATCAAATACAATTTTATTTTAATTTTTTATAATTGAAATAAAAAAAGGAAAAAAAAAACTCATAAATATTTTTTAATCTTTGTAGTCTGTGTATGAGTCAAATCGTAACTAATTTACACGTGTTTGGAAAAAAATTTATAGTTTTGTATAAATTATAGAAAAAAAAACTATAAAAATAGATTTGTAATTAATTAAAGTGAAATGGAGCAGAGCAGAAAGTCAGTCTTCTCTTGTATATAATATTAATATACATAAATTTATACACATACATATATTTGTATGTAAATATCAAATTCACCCATTTTTTTCATTTTTGGACATTATATAATTTGCATAAATACTAATACATTAACATATTGCTGTTGCTTATTTAAAACAAAAGATTAACTTAATGATGGCTTCTCTTAATATTAAAAGATTTAAAATTATAAACACATTTAATAATCCTATTATGAATGTTATAAGCTCCGAAAGCTAAAGCCTGCCTGGCCTGACTGTCATTCATGTATATTAAACATACAAACTAGGGCGCTTAAAGTTTTTTTTTTTTTTTTTTGCTTTGACAAAATTTTTATAAATATAATTTTGAATTAATGAAAAATATCTATAAATAAATTTCAATTTTGCTTGATGCTTTTGTTTTAACCAAAAAAAAAATAAATTTTTTTTTATTAAAATTTGCATACGAAAATTTGTAATTAAATCATATAAAAAAATGTTGATCGATTAAACTTTCTTTAAATATTGTTTTAACATATGTAAACTTAATAAAAACCGGTTAAGTTTGTAACCAAAAAAAATTAAACCAAAAAAGCAAACATTTTGAAAAGTAACATAATGTAATAGAATATTTAACAATTTTATAAAAATTTTGAAAAATTTTTTTAAAGATTTTCAAAAAATTCATATTTTGAAACATGAAAGTTCTAAACAATAGCATAATGACATCGAAAATTTAACAAATTGAAAAGTTTTAAAATAAGAATAATTTCCCCCAAAACACAGGGAAATAGAAATGTACACGCTTGGTAACAAATTGACACCAAAGTGTTTATAAATTTTTAATAACATGCATTATCAAAGTATATACATACGTACGACACAACACTTGTTGTCGAAATCTATACATTCGTTATCAAAATGTTTAAAAACGTGGTAAACTTATTATTGAAAACGGTTTTGTTGTCAATCTGATACCGGACGCATATATTTCATTTTCGCTCTGTGTATTGCCAATCAACATTTCACTTTTTTCGTTCAAATTTTTGATGAACAAACAGCTGTTGCATACAAAATCAACTATTGTTATTGAATTTTTTACACGAAGTTTATTTATTTATTTATTTATTTATTTATTTATTTATTCAGTAATATAAAGCCACTTTGGCCAAAATAACAATATTACATAGTAAAATATACGCCTTAAAAATATTAT
>NC_060950.1:4484329-4487852 GCF_022045245.1 Lucilia cuprina
TATGAAGATTTTCTATTTTAGGTTTTTGATTTTCCCATCTTTCATAGGGAGTACAAGGTATAGAGCTTGTAACAAGACGATTTTGTAAATAGTTGGAGTACATAATAGCTTCCCCCCAATACAATTTTGGTAAATTAGCTTCTTCTAGTAGACAACGAGCCATTTCCACAAGATAGCGATTTTTTCTTTCAGCTACTCCATTTTGTTGTGGACAATATGGAACCGTAAATTGAGATTTGATACCAGAACATCTTAAAAGTTCAAACATCTTATTCGACTTATATTCAGTTCCATTATCCGACCTTATGCATTTCGGCACCTTTCCAAATTTATTTTTAACCATTTCTATATATATCTTCATTTTATCAAATGCTTCAGATTTTTCGTTCATTAAATATACAACAGTATAGCGACTAAAATCGTCAATAAAAGTTATAAAATACCTTTACTTTCCAGGGGTTATACTTTGCATAGGGCCACAAATATCTGTATGAATTAACTCAAGAACCGTATTAGATTTGGTCTCTGACTTTTTAGGGAAGGGATTCTTCTTTAATTTGCATTTAGCACAAACATCACATGTATTTCGAATACCACAATCTTTAATTTTAAAATCTTCATTTAGCTTACCAGTTTGCATGGCTTTTACTGCATTGAAATCTCTGTGTCCAAAAAGTTTATGATAATAATGCTGGCATTTATTTAAGTTACATAAAACTTTATTAACTTTGTGACATGGCTCAGTTTTCAGTTGATATAGATTGTTGATGCACTTAGCAATACCAACTTTAGTGTTGTCCAAATCTAAAATTATACAGTTTGTACCATAAAATAAAATTTTAAAGCCATTTGATGACATTTTCTTCACAGACAGACAAAAAGTACATCTTAGACAGTAATAACTTTTTCGACGCCTTGTTGATTTAACATTTTTATTTTACAGTTGCCTTTTCCATTTGAATAAACGCCATCACCATTCGCAACAGTTACCTTTTCATGCCACGATTTGTCCAAATTTGTAAAATCACTTTCACTGCTACAAATATGACAAGTTGCGCCTGAGTCAACTACCCACACACCTTCTTCTCCATTAAGAACAAAACACCAATTATTTTCTTCATTTTTGGCCAATTTAACTTTCTGATGTTTTTCATTTTTAAATTTCCAGCAATCTTTTCGTATATGACCAATACCACGACAATAGTGACACACAATGCTTTTATTATTCTTCTTCTTAAACTTATTTGTAGTTTTTAACACTGAATCTTCAACAGGATTTCTTTTCTTATGTTTTTCAAATTCCTCTAGCAATTTATTTTCAACGATTGTCATAGTTAGATCCTTTTCATCTCTTACTTCAAGTGCGGTTATAAGGGTATCATACAAGTTTGGTAAACTACTTAGTAGCATTGATATTATCCAGGATTCGGAGATTTCTTCACCAAGAGATTGTAATTTGGAAAACAATAATTTCATTTGGGTTATATGTTTGTCCATATCCTCTCCAGGCTGCAATTTTAGTTCACAAATTTTTCTCATTAATTTGACTTTGTTGCTAAGGGTTGATTTTTCATGATATGCCTTAAGAACGTTCCAAGCATCTCTTGCATATCTACAGTTGGCAATTCGAAAAACTTCTGTTTCATCAACAGCCAAACCAATCAATATTGTTGCTTCATTGTCAAGCTCGTTCCATCTTGCAGTGGGATTTTCAGGGATTTCTTTTTCTATTACCTCCCATACTTTTTCTTTCTTGAGCAATAATTTCATCCGATACTTCCATATTTCGTAGTTATCGCGGTTAAGTTTCGTTATTAAAAGTTTTGGATCAGCCATTCCGCACAAAATTATATTAAAGATTCAAATATTTACAGAAATCTTATAACACAGTGGGAATTCAGGCAATAAATATAAAACTTGTTCTTTACACAAAACGCGGATCTCACACAATCTTAATTATAAAGGCCCATAACCTATTAAGAATTGTGAATTCAAATTGTTTTGTTTTATAACACAAAAAACGTATTTTATTATCGAATGAAAAAACTATTAATAATTATACAAAGTCATAAAAATTTTCTTTGTAGAAAAACTAATTCAAAACATACTACAAAAATAATAAACAAGTATTATTTAAAAATGAGCAAGTGAAAGAAAAAACAATAAGTATATTTTTAACAGTTTATTTGTGACGAAAGACCAAAAACACACGAATTGGAGTCAGCCAGGTGTTAAGATTTTAATGGAACTAAAATTGAAAAATTTCAAGTGTCTACTCTCTAGAATACTGTGGAACAATAATGTAACGATTGACCCGAAAGATATAAATTTGAGTCAACAAGATGGTGGCATATAAATAGAAAGTAATAATCATTTCTCCAAAAGATGGGTTAAATAACTACTTTCGGAAATACAACAAAAAAAAACTACTTTTAAGACTATAATCTCTAGGTTACTTGAGGACAGTTATCGTGCCATCGTTATCGAAGGTATTTGAGCACATTATTAAGGAACAGATTGTTGCATCCACGTTATCTATGTTATATGATGATCAATACGCGTTTTGTAAAGGTTATATTAATGATGAGAATTTATGTGTACTAGTTTCCCTTGATCTCTTTAAAGCCTTCAATTCAATTTGTTTTGTTAAATTAATAAATAAACTTAGGGATGAGTTTAACTTTTCTTCATCGGCATGTAAACTTATACTATCATATCTCAAAGGTAGATCTAAATTTGTTCAATATAATGGTCTTACTTCTTCTTTACGCCTGCTTTTTTCTGGAGTTCCTCAAGGCTCGGTTTTGGGGCCTCTCTTGTTTATTTTGTATATTAATGACCTCCCACGTGTTGTTGACTCTACTATGTGTAAAACCTTTATTTTTGCTGATGACGTTTTTTACTTTTTAATAACAATATTGAATTTAGCGATGTATTGCGTGAGAATATTAACTATAATCTACAGCTGATTGGACTATGAACAATTCATTGGTTGTTAACCCGTCTAAAACCAAGGCCGCCTTGTTTAAACCTTCAAGTCGTTTTTTTCCCAATATGGATTTCACTTTAGGGAATACTCGCATTGTTTTGGTCGAGCATATAAGATGTTTAGGAGTGATTTTGGATAGCCGCCTTTCTCTCGAGAATCATATTGACAATTTGTTCTGCAAAGTTCTTTGTATTTTGCGTAAGATATACTCGATGAGTTTATACTTACCTTTGCGTGCGAGATATAATTTGGCTCATTCTCTATTTTCGCAAATTTTATACTGTATTGAAGTTTCTGCTGGTACATTTGCCACCCTATTTAGGAGGATGAACCGAGTATCATTTTGTATATAATATTAAACGTTATGAGCATATTTCTTCCTCTGTAAACCTTTTCCTAGGTATGAATTTTGTTAATTTTGTAAAATTTAAGAGTTTATTGCTTTTTTATAAACTTGTTAAGTTTAATTTGCCTATTTCTCTACGTAGATCCTTTCGGTTCTCTCGATCCACAAGAAATCCGCAAATCTGTATG
>NC_060950.1:4487952-4578962 GCF_022045245.1 Lucilia cuprina
CAAAATTAACAAAATTCATACCTAGGAAAAGATTTACAAAGGAAGAAATATGCTCATAACGTTTAATATTATATACAAAACGAACTATCATATTAGATACTCGGTTTACAATACAATAGTTTACAATAGCAATTTTCCCTTCGAAGCAAATGAAAATTTCAAATGAACGAAAATTTCACTTCTATTGCCGAATTTTTGTTTCAATTTTCGAAATTCAGACATTTGTTGAAAAAAACTACTAAACACTCAATGATTGTCATTAAAAAAGCTTCTTTAAATCTAAATTATAAAAAAAAATTTTTAAATTTTCAAAAATTCTAAATTAAAATCGAGTTTTCGAAAATAAAAAAAAACGATGAAAAATAAACTAAAAATAACATAATGAAATCGAAAATTGAAGAACGATAGAAGAAAGTCATTAGTTTTTAAACAATAATGATGATTTAAAATCAAGTTCGAATTTTCAAAGTTAGGAAATTTGTTAAAAAACATTAAATACTCAATGATAGACATAGAAATAAATCTTTTAGTCCAAATATTAAAAAGTTTTAAATTTTTAGAAATTCGAAATTAAAATTGGGTTTTCGAAAGTAACATTATAAAATCGAAAAATTAAAAATTATATGAAAATTTTTATAATTTTCCAGAAATTTAAAAATAAAATAAAAATCGATGATCTACAAAAAATTAAGATTTGAGGCAAAATTTTAAAAAGTTTTAAACAAAAATAACTAAAAAAATTACCAAAATAAAAAACACAATGGAAACGAAAATTAAGTTCGAATTTTCGAAATTATAAGAATTATATAAAAATTTTCATTTTTTCAAAATTGAAAATTTTATCGGTTCAACTCACCTAACCGGTTTTATAACTTTCAATGAAAGCATAATCATGTTTATAAAAGCAAATTGCAAAAGTTTTTAGTTTTGCTCTAGTTTAATAAATTTCAATTCTAAACATTTTGGTTTTCTTATATAGCAAACTATTGCAATTTTGCTAACTTTGCAAAATATTCAAAGAAAGTTCAATGCTTTCAAAAGATTTCAGTAAAAAAATTTCTGTTTTAAAGAGATTTGTTAAAGATTTTTTTGATTGATTTTTAATTTAATTTTTTAAAAAATTATAAACATAATCTTTTTTAACAATTGTCGTTGTTTAAACATTTATGTTTTTTTTTCAACTTACATTTAAACTTTAAACATTTGCACTTCTTTTTTAAACATTAAAAAAAGTTGTTGTTTTTGTTATAATTAAATTATTTTTATCTGTTTTATATTCAAAATTATTTGCCGTTTATTGTTATTGTTAATTTAAAATTGTTGTTTTTGTTTATAAATATAATACAAACAAATATACATACAAACAAACGTACATATGTATGTAAGTATGTATGTACTTACGTATGTCTTAATGTCTATTGGTATGTATAAAAATTAAACAATTTTTTTGTGTTTAACTCGTTTTAATATGATGGGAATTTCATGGGGTTTTTCTGTACTCATACATTAGCAGGGAGTTTTTGTTTTTTTTGTTTTTGTATAAACACACAGATATCAAAACAACAAATACCAACAAATAGTTATAGATAGATATTTTATACAAATATAAATACACAATACATGTGTTTTCTCATATTTTGCTTTAACTGTTGATATTGGTATTGTTATTATAACCCCTACAAATTAACCATATAAAGCATACCAAACAAATTGAACCAAACTAAACCAAATCATCTATCTAACGCTACAACTGACAAAAAAAAAATACTTAAAAAAACCATCTTCATCATCAACTTTGGCTGACGTTACCTTCATTTCTGTTTTACGTTTATTATAGTATTCTTGATTGTCTGTGTATTACTAGACGTTAAAATATTTATTTAAAACAACACATTTTGTTAACGTATAAACCTTTGGAAAAAAAAGCTTAAACAAACATTATAACCAGCTTTTTAAATGGTTTATTTATAAAAATTAATAGTTGGCGAATGATTTGTGATTTATAGAAAACTCACACTACGATTTCATTCATTCATTATTTTCTTCTCTTTTTTTTTCTTTTTTGAAAGAAACAAAGAAAAAGCTTTTACTGTTTAAGCTTTGTTTGTTGCCACAAAACGTTAAATTTAAAAAAAAAATAATTTCTTTGTCCAATTTTTGTTTGTTTAAAAGAAATTTTGTGAAAATTATAAAAAAATTTTAAAATTTTTCCTTTTTTTAAGAATTTTTGTAATTAATTAAATTTTTTCTATTCAACAGGTGAAAGATGTGTTCATTTGGCCGCTCAGGCAGGTTTTATCAATATATTACGCATATTAGTTTTATATGGAGCTGATATTAATGCTAGAGTAAGTTTTTCTTAAATAACTAAAAATACAATTAAGTTCTTAACTTATTATTGTTTTGTTCTTACAGGAAGGCAAATCGGGACGTACTCCTCTACACATTGCCATTGAATGCTGCAATGAAGATTTAGCCAATTATCTTTTAGATGATTGTCAAAAATTGAACTTAGAAACAGCTACTTATGCCGGTTTAACTGCTTATCAGGTGGCCTGCATTTTAAATAAATCCGAAATGCAAAATATTTTAGAAAAGAGAGGAGCTGAACCTTTAACACCACCTGATAGTGACTACGATAGTAGTGACATGGAAGATCTTGACGATTCAAAGGTGAGCCTCTATAATTAAAAAGCAAAAACAAAAAAGAAAGCAAGAAATATAAACAAAATAGTAAACTAAACAAAACAAAAGAAAAGAAAAACTTTTGTATTATGTTAAGAAATTTACTGAACTGGCCTTCAGTTTATCTCGTAAAAATGGAAAATTTTCTTTTAGTTAATAACTTAATTAAGTTATAAAATGATAATGATGTATTGTTAACCAAAAATCAAGTTACAAAAAAAATTTATATTACAAAAAGAAAACACAAAAATAGTTAAAATTTTTTTTAGTATGATAAAATTTACAAAAAACATAATAATATAAAACATATATTTAATAATTTAACTATAAAAAATGATAATAAACAAGAATGCTCATATAACATTTTTTTAAAAAAGAAAATTTTAAAGGGAATCTTAAACAAAAACAAAAAGAGTTCTATGTTTTAGTAGAGCTTATAGAAAAACAGTCAAGAATATTTTCTAAAAAGAAAGAATAATTGGTTTATAAAATGTTTATAAAGAAAAATGAACACTTTCAAAATTATATAAAATTTTAATTAACTAAAATAACTAATTTTTTCTTTACAAAAATTTCATTTACAAAAAAAGTACTCTTTATAGAAATTATTGCAAAAAAATAACATTTAGAAAGTACTCAATGAAATATTTATGATTCTTAAATTCTTTTTAAATTGTTAATAAGAGAAGCTGTTAAAAATTCGTATGTTTTAGTAACAAATTTTGTTCATTTAAAGTCGGGTTAAAAGTTAACCAGGAATATATAAATTTGTCAACATCAATATCAATCTGTCAACATATTACTTTATTGACTAGTCTGTTACTATTCTAGGAACTAGCCTGTTTCCTATTCTAAGGACTAATCTATTGAAAAGTCTAAGGAGAAGTCTAAGAACTTTTCTGTTGACGAGTCAATTGACTAGTCTACTAATTAATCTCTTGAATAGTTTAATGACTAGTCTATGGAATAGTCTATTGATTAGTCTAAGGACTAGCCTGTTAACTATTCTAAGGACTAGTCTATTGAGTAGTCTAAAGACTTTTCGGTTGTCTAGTCTATAGACTAGTTTATGAACAAATCCATTGACATTGTACATTGGGTGTCTATTCTATTGGCTTGTTTATTAGCTTGTCTGTTGACTAGTCCACGGAATAGTTTGTTGACTAATCTATGGTATATTCTGTAGTCTATGGGCAAGTGTATTGATTAGTCTATGGAATAATCTGTTGACTAGTCTATGAACTGGTTGAACAAATCTATTGACTTGTATATTGGATGTCTATTGACAACACTATTGTTGTAGTTGTAGCAGCGACACGTGCAAAGTCGGTGAGGCTGGGTTGACAATCCTTGCTCGTTGTTCGTTGAACTCCGAGTCGTTCCGGTGCGAAGAACCGATTATCGTGGGAACGGACAACACTATTGTCTTGTCTATCGGATAGCTTGTAGACTTGTCTACGGAATAGCTTGTTGACTAGTCTATGTCTATTAGCCAGTCTATTGATTAGTCTATTGACTACTCTAGGAACTAGTTGTATTAATTAAGTAGTCTATTGATTGCTCTACTGTCTAGTTTATATACTATCTACTGTCTTGCCAAGTCTATTGGCTAATTTGCAAATAAGTGTATTAAATAGTCTTTTGACTGCTCTATAGTTAAATTTATTTACTAATCTATAGACTTATTTTATAAACTAGTCTATAAACTAACATATGGACTAAACTACCATAAAATAGTGTTTTGGCTAGTTTATAAACTACTTTTTATAATAGTTAATAGGCCTTGAAGATATCAAAATCTTTTACAGTTTTTAAATGACAAAATTGTCTAAAAAAAATCCCTTCATTTTATAGAGAAGTTTATCAGAAGTTTAACTAGAATTTAATAATTTAAAAAGAAAATAAGAATCATAAATTTTGCAACTAATAAAATGGTTTCGTACTTCATAACTAAAGTCCCTTAAATTTAAAATTTTTAACTAACTTACCTAAAGTTATAATAAGTCTCTTGTTATCTTGATTCATATTAAACATATTTTATTTAGAAAAAAAAAAAATAAACAACCAACAAAATAATTTTTTTTATTATTTCCAAACTATTACAAAAAAGGGACCAATTTTCTATTTAACTAAAAAATTAAAAAATATAAAAATAAAAAATTCTAAATGTTCTATTATATTTCTTTAAGTGTATTGTAATTCTTTGTACGTGCGTGTGTGTTAAATTTAGTTTTAAAAATATTTTGCTTTAGTTTTATAAGTAATTGAAAAAAATAAAATAAAATTGTGTCGTCTGTCTGTCAGTGTAGTTAGTTTTTAGTTTTTAATTATATTACAACAAAAACATGTTCAATTTTATGTGTGTGTCTTTTTATTCTCTCCTTAAACTTACTAATAATAATTTGAAATATTTAGTTTTTTTGTTTTTTAAGCTAGAAACCTTTATTATAATGTCTTATATGTTTTAAAACTATTAATAATTGACTGAACTAATTACTTATTATGTATTATATAAAAATATATAAATATAAATAATAGAAAACTATATATCAACCAAAAATCTAAAAAAATAAAATTTACAATATTTTATTGTTATAACAAAAAAACAACAACACAACTATTAGTGGTCTTTTTTTTACTTAATTTTTGGATTTGTAATTGAAAATTGTAAAAATTAAAAAAACAGGTATGTAAATATTAAAGAAAATTATTTTGTTGGTTTATTTAATTTCTTTAAAATTGTTAATTATTTTATTAATGTAAATGTATTGTATGTTTTTTTGTTAATATTAAACTTTGTTTGCTTTAATGTAGCTAGTAGTGATGTTTATACTAATCTGTTTTAAATGTTTAAAATTGAAAATTTTATATTATTAACAAATTCTATAACACTGATACATTTGAATGCCTATTTGTAGTGATTATTTTAAAGTTAAGTTTCTCTTCTAAAGGGCCCTTTACACGATCACTCTTTATGTACATAAAGACTAATGAACAACAAAAACGAAATACTTCTTATAAAAAGAGGCAATAAAAGTCGGAAAAAACAATAACAAAGTAAGATGGAAACAGCTGTTTATTTTTTTTTTTTTTGTATGTGTTTACATAAAAATACATCTCTGATCATCTAAATGAAGAACCGTATTTTCTCGTTGTTGTTGTAACAGGTTGGCTGTAAGTGGATGTTCTTCCCTGGGGTACATGGCATACAGTTGCGTGTCTAAGGAAAAAACTTCCGGTTGATACAGCTGTTGCTGTGTTGACAATTTTTGGCCAAATGAGAATCGGGTCGTTCGGAACGGATATCCACTTGTCGTTGGGAATGGTATTTTCTCGTAATGTGTGATGGTTTTAGACCATTGTTGTCCAAAATCTCGATTCCCTATCACGCGAGATAGGGCAAGAATATTCCGCTGAAGTTGCGTTGACTCACTTGCACTATAAGCTTCCCAGCAGTTTGAAAAAGAGTCAATGCCATTACCATCCTTTGACTATTTTTGACCGTCTTTTGACTGTCTCTTTGTAGGATGTAGAGTGATGATTGACTTCCTCGTAGGACAAGCCCATGTTAAAATGGTTGGTCATCTGGGCAGTCAGGTGGCTAGGGGCCACCACAAGTGGTAGGTTAAGTGGTCAGTTCGGGACTGTCCCGTCGAAATGGTGGGTTACTTGTGTATTTTCTTATTTGAGCATGTGTTTTCGTTGATTATCTTTCAACTTGCAAAACAAAATCAACTCAGTTGCTCCATCAGCATTTGTCGAAGATCTGTACGCAATCCACACAGACCAACCAAATTTTTAGTTTGCAGTAATTTTTTAGTACAGTTTTATTTTGAGTTACATTTTGTTCTCTGCTGCTTTACCAATACATATGCATGTGCAACAGTATGTGTATGGGCAACACTGTTTAAGACCCCTGATCTGTAAAGGGCTTTCTTGCACTGTTAATTTCACACGCATGTACGCTTGCACATGTATTAAAAACGGTAAAAACCATTAAAAGAACCTATTTTTTACTCTCTGTTTATGTAGGGTTTTGACTCAACATTTAAAAGCTCTTTGCCGATCAGGGTTTTAAATGATCGCACCCGTACTCTTCTACTCAAAATTTTGACAGACTATATTATTTGTGTGCTCGTGTAAAGGGGGCTTAAATTATACAGATAAGCATTTGTGCAAATGTGTAATTTTGCACACATGTCTGAATATCCTTAATATAAATTTTAGTTTTGCACAAATTAAACTTTAAACTTTTATTTTTTGTTATAAACCCTAAATAATTTTCATTTGTATCAAAATATTTTGTTAAAATTTTAGTTTTAACCCTCCGTCATGCACATGTTCCGATAGTCACGTACGTAGCGCATGTATCTTGCGAGATACACTATGTATTTCAGTAAATTTATATGAAAAATATGCCAACAATATTACGATATCTAACAATATTTGTAGAGGGTACCTGGAGACTCAAACCCCTAACCAAATTATAAATATATTAAAATCACAGTTAAATTCTTAAAATATCTGGCCAGATACATGCGCATGACGAAGGGTTAAATAAATTAAATGTTATTTTAAATATTATTTTCATTGATTTTTTTTTGAATGCTTTCTTTTATTAACCAACTTTAATTTTCTAGACTTTTCTCCAAACTTTATTAATCTCATTTAATTTTATCTTTTTTATTTTCAGTTATATGATCGCTTTGGTGATCCTGGTTACTTTGTTGGTTATAAAGGTGGCAATGCCATGACGGTGGCTTGATTGTTTATATACTATCATTAACCAACCAAACAACCCACTTTATCCACGCCCATGCTCTCGTTCTCTCACGCTCCTTTTTTTCTGTAGCCACCAAACAATAATGCAATAAATAATTAAATTAATTTTGTTAAACACGTTCTTAAAAAAAATTTAATTTAAATCTGACCGAAAAAAACTGTATATATATAAAAATTGACCTACCTGCCCCTGCCCCCTAACCGTACTATCTTAACTATCGTTTAACGATTTTTTTGTTTTATTCCCATTTATTAAAAAATAAAAAGAAATTCGTTTTTTCTTTTTTCATTTCCATATATTTTAATATGTTTTGTTAAGTTTTTGCTATATTTTTCGCAATTTCTTAAATTTATTTTTCTTTCTTTGTAATAATGTATTTTTATAAAAATTATAATAATAAACAT
Source organism: Lucilia cuprina (assembly GCF_022045245.1). Taxonomy (NCBI): domain Eukaryota; kingdom Metazoa; phylum Arthropoda; class Insecta; order Diptera; family Calliphoridae; genus Lucilia; species Lucilia cuprina. The sequence goes on from NC_060950.1 coordinate 4,495,825, forward strand.
AAATTTTAGTTAATAGTATAAACTGATGGATGGTTTTCTTTTTCTTTTTCTTTTTTGTAACATGTGTGCATTGTATAAACTATTTTATTAAACTTTTCAGTTAATTTTCTTTTCATATATTCTAATTTCTAAATGTTTTTAAAACGAAAAATTAATAAGAAAATCGCATATTTGTAATAAGAATTTAATTTATGTTTGTAAACGAAAAACCAACAACAACAACAACATGAAATGTGTTATAATTCACACATTTTTTTAAAAAGAAATAAAAAAATATATATTTAAATGTAATAAAAAAAGAAATATAAGAGATTTTTGTTTAGTATTTTATGGATGAGGTAAATCAATAATTTTTGTTCTACTTTGTAGAAGTTTTTGAACTATTTAGCTGTTTATACCCTACACCACTATAGTGGGGAGGGTATTATACGTTTGTGCTGATGTTTGTAACATACAAAAATATTGGTCCAATACCCACCTTAAAGTATACCGATCGATTCAGAATCATTTTTTGAGTCGATTAAGACATGTCCGTCCGTCTGTCCGGCTGGCTGGCTGTCCATGTAAACCTTTTGCGCAAGGTACAGGCCGCAATTTTCAAGATAATTTGATGAAATTTGGACCAAGCATGTTTTTTTGGCACAAGGACGAAGCCTATTGAAAATGGTTGAAATCGGTCCATTATTTCACCTAGCCCCCATACAACCGTACCTCCCGATTTGAACTTTTTATGCTATAATTACGTCAAATATTCTGCTATCTCTCTAAAAATTGGCACAAATAAGTTTTATATAAGTATAAATGATACTGCAGATTTTCGTAAGGATCGGCCTATATTTGACCCTAGCCCCCATACAAACCCCCCTTCAAAAATGACTTAAACGTCTAAAATTGACTTGTAACCATTTGTATCGCAATGAAACTCAACAAAACTAACTGTTATTTAGAAATATATCCTTTTCCAAATTTACCGAGGATCGGCCCATATTTGACCTATATAAAGCCTCATTAAGAAATTTTAGTTTTTTATCAATAAATGGCTTAAATATTTTGGAATTATGGTAATATTCAACATAAAAGTTTCTTTACAAAAAATAAAAATTTTATAAAAGTAAAAATTGTAAAAATATACTCATGGTGTAGGGTATTATATGGTCGGCCATGCCCGACTATACTTTCCTACTTGTTTTTCTGCCATTTTTGTTCGAAACTATTATAATGACTGAAAACATCTGAATTATCTTTCGAAAAAAAACGTTATCATTTAGACACATTCTCTGCTTCGAATCAAAATGCAGTTGCTAACAGAAGAAAACGAAGATCGGAAAGGATCTTTGTACATATATACGAAAAGAACAAATGAATGTCGAAGTGCTTTACTTAAACCCCTGAAGTGTAGACCTTATTTCACAGTGGTCTTTTTCAACCACTGGATGACCTTCGTGTCAACTCACTACCGCCCAATGTGGCAAGTACTTGAGCAATCTAACATCTGACCATTGCTGGCCCTTTGCACTTCCTGTATATGTGCATTTTCCTCAAGTACCTCTGACCATCGCTGGCCTGTTGTTTAACTTCCGAGATTCAATAATATCATTTCCGTTTACAACAACGAAAATAGGATGGCCTCTGTTGAGTTGGCAACAGCACCAAGAGACATAACCGGTAGACCGAAGTAAGAATCTATCCATGGGTAGGAACCTAGGATGGGTGAACAGAGTTTTCTATGAATATATCTAAGCATACTTTCCATTCATCCAAAACACTCATAGAGAACAACAACCGTCACACTCATTCTAAGTAAACGGGCTGGCTAGACCCGTTCCCAGCAGACTAGAGTACGGGCTGGCAAGACCCATTTACTCCTTTAATCATCCTGGCCACTCGTAGTATCAGATTATGTGGTTTTCTGGCTCGGACCCATGTCAAATCATGCAAGGAATGTCCAAGCTTGTAAGTGACACCACCAGTTTATAGTCCCAACAGACTAGAGATACTGGTAGCACCTCTTTCCCCCTTGGTTTTTCATCAAAGTAACACGCCCCCATTGAGAATACAAGGAGATCTTGTAATGATATGTGCGAGATCAGTTCACGTATACAGCAGCTTTGAATGACATTAATAGAGACGACTTCAATTCCAGATATAGAAGAAAACCTGCTGTGGAAAACAAGACTTAATGCTTATTGGTCACATATAAAGCGTGCCGTCCCAAACGAATGTCCTGCATGTGGTAAGGTCCTCGTTACACCCACCCCATATACAACTCCCCAGCCCACGCTACTTAACTTTGTCTAATCGATTTATGGACGAATCCAATTCAAGTAGCCACATTTTTAGACCTGGACATTGATGTAGAGGCTCTCCCAACTATTGTATTGGTTTTTCTATTTACTTTTCACTGGGTTCCAAAGAGTTGTTTAGAAACCATTATGTAATGTTTAATAGTACAGTATCTATGTATAACTATTATAAGATAACTAATTCTTTGAGAACTGCTTAAAAGTTCCTAGAATTACAATAGTTTTTCATAGAATTTGTTACCCTGGCACTATGCTATCCAAGAAGTCTTGACCAAGAAATACCAAAACGACTTAGACTTAGTTAATGAGTTTTATGGCTCCACCAAAATCCAATGAGTTTTTATGGTTCTCCAACACGTATCAACGTAAAAGTTGGGTTATAAATCCGAATGCAAATGGTTAATATGTAGAACTCGAAAAACAGTAACGTGCACCGTATGCGATGCTACACACTAAACCAATGCGGTAGTGAAACATAAAACTCTCGTAAGCAGAGCAAAAAGGACGGCCTGATTACCCTTAAGAGATAATGGCAATGACGAACGACGATCTTCCTTCACCCAGAGCTGAATTACGAAATTACTTTTTTTTAAATGATTTAAATATTTAAAATGTTATCAACACTAAAAGTAATATATTGCAGCCTGAAATTATACTATCATATTTAATGCTACCAATAACACAGGCCAACAAAAGTTTAAAAAAAAATCGAAAAATAGAGGCCAAAGTGTACATTTCTAAAAGAATCAAAATTTCTCCATAACATTTTTGAGATACACATGGCTAATTTAGAATCGATGTCGCATTTGAGACATTACACGTAAGTTATCTGAAATTTCTAACCATTTAGGTTAGAAAACTTGTTAAAAATTGAGTCACTAATTATGATCTACACACAAACTTTATTAAATATGAAAAACAGTCAAATATTTTCCAAAAAAAAAAAACAACAATAAATTCAAATTTTCAAGTTTTTCCAACTTATTTAAAATATTTTATTAAAGATTTCTTTGTATTTAGAATTTTTAAATTACAACAACATTTTACTAAAATTTTAATAGTGTGTTTTTCAAATTCAAGCTAAGGTTTCTTTTTTTAAATTATATAATTTTTTCCTGAGGTGTTTTTTTTCTATAAGGTACAGGTGTTTTTTAATTTATAAGAAATTGAAAGTTTATTCCTATTAAATAGTTTAAAATTTAAAAAGAAAAATAAATTCAACACTTGTAATTTTATTAGTTTCTCTTACAATTATAGAGAGATTTCGATTTTCTTTTTATTTTTTATAATATGAAAACAAAAAAAATAAAATAATAAAACTTAAAAGTAAATGTTTATATTAAAAAAAATAGTTGTAGTTTCCCCATGAAATAAATACGGGTAATAAGCTGTTTAATTTGCAGGAGCATCTTCAGGAGCTGGCAACTTTTGCCAAGTGGGCTCAACACCCCAGATTTCACGAGCGTATTCGGCAATGGTACGATCTGAAGAGAATTTGCCACTGGAAGCGATGTTGTTAATGGACATTTCCAACCATTTGGCTTGATTCTGTTATTAAAATTAAAAACAAAATAATATTAGAAACACATGACCAACCACATATTTATGAATTATCATATTACCTGGTAGGTCTTGGAGACTTCATCTTGAGCCTTAATGTAGGCACCATAATCAGCCAACAAGTAGTAGTGATCGTATTTCAAGAGAATGTCAGCAATATTCTTGAATTCATTGGGATTGCCGGGACTGAAGAAACCACCAGCGATTTGATCAACACATTGCTTAATCTCAGGATTGCTGTTGTAGTAATCGTAGGCATTGTAGCCCTTTCTCTTAAGAGCTTCAACTTCATCGACAGTCATACCGAAAATGAAGATGTTCTCATTGCCCATCTCTTCGGCCATTTCAACATTAGCACCATCCAAAGTACCAATGGTCAAGGCACCGTTCAACATGAATTTCATGTTACCAGTACCGGAAGCTTCAGTACCAGCAGTGGAGATTTGTTCGGACAAATCAGCAGCGGGCATGATCTTCTCGGCCAAGGTGACGCGGTAGTTTTCAAGGAAGATTACCTTGAGTTTATCACCAACAATGGGATCGTTGTTGACTACGTTACCAACGGCACAGATCAATTTAATGATTTGTTTGGCAACATAGTAACCAGGAGCAGCCTTGCCACCGATCATAATGGTACGTGGGGTGAATTGAGCGGTGGGATCCTTCTTAATGCGATTGTACAAAGTGATGATGTGCAAGCAGTTCAACAATTGACGTTTGTACTCGTGAATACGCTTGACTTGGATGTCAAACATAGAGGCAGGGTTGACCTTGACACCATAATCCTTCTCCAAAATTTGAGCCAACTTCAATTTGTTTTCTTGCTTAACGCGGGCAACATTGCGTTGGAAGTTGGGGTCCTTAGCCCACTTCTTCAAAGCAACCAATTGATCCAAATGTACGGGCCATTCATTGCCAATCTTTTCACAGATCAAATCAGACAAGCCAGGGTTGCAGAGCAACAACCAACGACGAGGAGTAATACCGTTGGTCTTGTTTTGGAACTTGTGGGGCTCCATCTCGTAGAACAAATGGAAAAGATCATCCTTCAAGATTTGGGAGTGAATAGCGGCTACACCGTTGACGGCATGGGAACCAACAATGGACAAATGAGCCATGTTAATGCGTTTCTCACCATCTTCTTCAACCAAAGACATGCGGCGCATACGATCCATGTCACCGGGATAGAGTTTCTTAACATTTTCCATGTGCAAGAAGTTAATGTGATAGATAATTTGCAAGTGACGAGGTAAAATGGACTCGAGCATGGAAACGGGCCAGCGTTCCAAAGCTTCGGGAAGGACGGTGTGGTTGGTGTAGGCACAGGTGCGGACGGTGATATCCCAAGCCTTCTCCCAGGTCAAGTGCTCTTCATCGATCAAGATGCGCATAAGTTCAGGAATGGCCAATGAGGGATGGGTATCGTTCAATTGGATGGCGACCTTTTCGGGGAAGTGATCGAAGTTGGTGCGAACAGCTTCGCGAGAACCGAACTTGGAGGCCTTATAACGTCTGATGATATCTTGCAAGGTAGCAGCACACATAAAGTATTCTTGTTTCAAACGCAATTCCTTGCCTTCGAAGAAGTTATCGTTGGGATACAAGACACGAGAAATATTCTCAGCCAAGTTACGATCCAAAACAGCTTGAATATAATCACCATCGTTGACTGCAAAAGAAAATGTGATGTAAATAATTTATATTTCTTTTAGTTATCGCAAAAAAAAACTTACAGAATTTCAAGTTAAAATCAATGGGTGACTTAGCAGACCACAATCTCAAGGTGTTGACATAGTTGTTGCCATAACCGGGAATGGGGTTATCATAGGGCATGGCGTAGACAATTTGTGTATCTACCCATTTCTTGCCTTCGGGTGTATCAATTACACGACCATAGAAGTTGACAGGCAACATAAATTCAGGTCTGGCCTTTTCCCAGGGGTTACCAAAACGCAACCAATCATCGGGTTCCTCAGCTTGTTCGCCGTTCTTAATCTTTTGAGCGAAAATACCGTATTCATAACGAATACCATAACCGTAAGCAGCCAAACCCAAGGTGGCCATGGAATCAAGGAAACAGGCAGCCAAACGACCCAAACCACCATTACCCAAACCGGCATCTTCTTCCATCTCTTCTAAGTTTTCAATATCGAGACCCAACTGGTACATGGCCTCTTCGCATTCGCTTTGAATACCCAAATTGATCATGGTGTTTTGGAGCGAGCGGCCCATATAATACTCCAAAGAAAGATAGTAAACACGCTAGAAGATGATATAAACATAATAAAGAGTTAGATTTTGCTATTTTCGGGTAATAAAGTTTTGATGGAATGAGGACGGATTTTTTTAAATTAATTAAAAAGGTTTAAGTGTTTTTACCTTTTTTAATGATCATTTTATTTTTTTTTTTAATTAGAAATAAATTAGTTCAGCTATTTTCAGAAAATATCAGCTTTAAGAAATTTTCCAAAATTCAAAAGCAAAATGGGAAGTTTGTTTAAATTTTACTAATTTGATATTGAATTAATGTTTTAAAGATAAAATGGCGCAAAAATTATAAAAGGTTTTTATATCTATTGTAATTATTTATGTCTACATTCGTTATTTATTTTGCGCCTTTAATCAAATTTCCGATCATTCTTGAAAACCAATTGAATTTGAAAAAAAAAACAAAACAAAAGTATAAACAAACAGAAAAAATCAAATGTTTTTGCAATTAATTGATAAACCCGAAAAAAAATACTTTCACTATCAGTTCATAATAAAACGATATGATTAAAGAAATTTAGCAAATTTTGCGAATAATTAAATAAATAAAAAAAATCTAAGGTTGTATCTAGCAGTACGTCGTGAAACTACATATGCTCAGTTGAATGAGTATAAAAACGCTCTTAAATATGAGTTATAAAAAGTTGAAATTTTCTCTTTAATTGCAAAAATTTTATTTCATTTGAATCGTTTTTATAGGAAATCAAGTACATTGTTACTCATTTAGTTAATTTGCTCTCATTTTGAATGACTATAAAAAACGAGTATCTCAAAGATGCATATGAAATATGTGTCAGTGTGCAATTTATAAAAATAGTCATTTATTAATGAACAGTAAAATCAAGTGCAACATGTTGTTTTCAGACGCACATTGTTTGCAAAAAAACTTTCATGGGAATTTGACTAACACATGGGAAAGTAAAGTTGTTAAAGTTCGACTGCAGGATACGCTACTCTAATAAACTCTTCCATTGACAAAGGTACATCGTTTGCAAAAAACTTTCATGGAAATTTGACTAACACATGAGAAAGAAAAGTTGCTAAAGTTCGACTGTAAGATACGCTACTCTAATAAACTCGTCCTAGTCACCAAGCAAGTCACCATTAACTATGGTCTTGTCTCGATGATTTCATTGTAACTTTAGATGTTGTGTAGTGTAGGGTTTTAGGACTATTTTTACAAGAATTCCTAATTCAAAACTTTTTCAAAAATATGAAAACGAATTTATTTTTTTCTTTTACCTCCTTGTTCGTGATTATTTATTTGCAATTACAAATAATTTACGTAAATATTATAAATAAAGAATATTTGCAAAAAATTGTCAAGTTTATTGGCACAAAAATTCTTCAAAATGACGTGAAATTTGGCAACGGTTGAAATATTTAAGAAAACTAACCCCCAAAAAGGATCCAAAAAGCAATTTTGTATAATAAACACGTTTTTTACTTTTCATCTACTTAATGTAAAAGAATAAAAAAGTAATAAAATTTGAAAAAGTCGAAACCCAGAGACGAAAGCATACTTTGTCGTGTCATGAGGTTAAAAAACGTTTGTTATGTTATCTGAAAGTCCAATAGGGAACTTTAAAATAGGACGAAAACATACTTTGTCGTGTCAAGAAGTTAAAATAACGCGTTTTTTGTCATAGTTGAGATAAAATCTGTTATGTTATCTAAAATAACATAACATAAACCTTTGTTATATCTTCTACCTTCTTCAAGATATGTATGTATCTTGAAACTTAAAAAAATCGAGGACAAAAGCATTAACGCATGATATCTTAGCAAATATTTAAGTTATGGTTATCTCAAACTTTAAGTTATGATTTTTCTGGAAGAAAAAAGATATAACAATCTTAATATTAGAATAACAATTTCCTCACATATGATAGAAATTCGAAATTGGTCAACAAATTATTTAGGTGTAATCAAAACAGAAGTTTTTCATATAATGTTTTGACTTCAGATCCTTTTTCTCTAGGGAATCTTTTGCTACACTATATACATACATATCGTCATATGAAATCCAAAAGGCTCTAAGTTATGAAAAAGTCAAAATCGACTTTTTGATTGATTTTGATGCACCGTATCAAAATACATGTTCCTGCTTAGTTTTACGCTCCTACAATTTCCTTAAAATTCATGAAAATTTAAAAATTTTTTTGAAATTTTAACTTTGAAATTGTTAAATGTTATAAGTTAACAGTAAATAAAACAAAAATGACACTTAGCGAATCCTTGCGATTTAGAGATATTTTTTCGAAGAAAAATTTCTATTTTCGAAAATCTTTATGAATACAAAGAAGCTTTTTGCCTTCCATGTTTCGGCCTATTTGACCAACAAAAACCGATTGGAATTATGTTAAAAATGTTGAACCTTACTATTTTTTTAATGTAAATTACACCATTTTGGTTTTCAGAAAAAACTAATTCTCAAGGGTGTAAGTGTCATATCTCCGTAAGTAAAACTAAAACCGCAAATTTTTCTCTAAATACTAATTTCTTAAAAAAAGCTTAACTTAAAAAAAATTCGGAAATTTTTGGTTCATTTATCTTTTTAGAAGATTTTTTGCTTCTTCTGAAAAATTTGTTCAGTGTAAATTAGGGCTTTTTAGATATCATATGACGATATGTACATTATGTTTATGATTTTTTTAAATTTTTGCAAATATTTCAAAATACCATTGCAAGAGCTTGTAAGGTGTGGACATGATTATGATATTATTTTTTTGCGATCGTAAAAAAAGTTCCCGCACCAAAGGCGATGAAATTTTGTATAAAATTTACTTTTTCTATTGAGAAACATAAATATTTTTTGCATTACATTATCTTAAATCCTTGTTAGGAATATTTTATAAAACCGTGATAATATTGCATTATATAGAAAATAGTAAAATTTTATTTGGAAATTATTAAAATAATTTTATAAAATAATTTTTAAATTTCTTTATGTGTGGGAAGTTTTTCGAAATAACTTAAAAATTGGCAGTGGTGGCTATAAGGTTGTGCTATGTTATTTTGCCGCCCAAAAAAAGTCATAAAACGATTTAATTCTTTATCAAAAAATTAGGTTTTGAATATAATTTTCATTAAAAATTTTATATATTTTTCTTCGAATTAAAGGTTAAAGTTTTTATTCATAAACTTTTATCAAAGGTTTATAAATCAAATTTCCATACAAAATTTGTTCTATAAATCTTTGATAAATGTTTATGAATAAGGCAGTAAATTTAAACAAAATTAATAAAAGATATTCTTTAAATTCGATGTTCACGCAGATATTTAATGACTAAAAAATAGCATCTCAAACTGTACACAACTCGTAAACATTTTACAAAGTTATTCTAATACATGATCACTAGATGTCTAGGTCAAGTTATTTTCAATGTTAACAAACAAAAATATCAGCCGACAATAACACGCGCATCAACTATGTAAATATGTTGATCCAAAGTGTAACATTATAGGTACTTTTTATTATCTCCGATTAATCTAATTTAGTAAATACCTTATATGATTATGTATATATTTTATTGTAATATAATAAATATTATTTGCATGACATTTGTTTCAACATTTATTAAAAATAGAGCTTAATAATAAATATTGCAATTATTAGATTTATTTTAATGATTATTAACGTTTGATAAGAAAATCAATCATCTATATGAACACTAGTTGTGAACGTGTCCTCTACCTATATAATGTTGAATAATTTTGTTTGAAATTTTTATTGCAATTGATAAGATTTTGTTTGTGAATTTCTTTTCTAAATATAAATTTTGTTTTGTTGGTCGATTTGACATACGTTCAATATTTTTTTACATTTACATTAAAATGCTGTCATGTTTTTATGTATAACGAAAAACAAAGTATCATTTCAATAAAGAAAAAGGTCAATTGCAAAAAATTATCATCAAAAGTACCTACTTGTAGATTCTAAAAAATATAGCAATTGAGTTCTAATTGTGTTAATAATTTTATTTACTTGGAATGTTTTCAAAAATTATTAAATGTATTTAGAGAATCCTAGACATACTTATAAAATGATAAGAATAGCTGTTTAGAATTGTATGTATGTAAGTATTATGTTCAAAGATTGCATTTTTTTTATTTTAAAAATATCTAGTGTTGCGGTTTGGTTTAATCTGGTTAGCATTTTCAAAAGTGGCGCTTAGTAATTTTGTAATGTAATATTTTTAATTTCCTTTATATATATTTTATAATCTTTACATCAAAAGTTGTGTGTGTTTTTTTCTATAATTCTCCATTTTCAAAGGCATTGTAGTGTCAGACGTCATATTTGGGTGTTTTCTTTTTCGTTATTGTCTTTTAAATTAATAGATTTGTTATTGTTTTTTTAGGCAAAGATAACAAGTCCACAGACCTTACTTAATTTAAATTAAAGATCATTTCTAAAACCTAAAGTACGACACTTTAAAACAATTATTTTTGGTCTATAGATAAAGCAAACCATAAATCTTGTTAATACTTTTTTGAATAATAATAATGTGATGAAGTGTTTGTAGAAATACCAAAATGAAATCAATAAAAATTTAAAAAAAATTTCATACAAAAAAATGTTTGATCACGATTGAAGATCAGAGATCACTTAATATCTCAAATGGAAGATCAAAGCTAAATTTTAAAATCGAAGTATTAAGGTCCTTAATGTTGTTAATTGGATTTTTATGAAACATTATTATGTCAATGATCGTTATTCATATTTAGTTCTTTTACGTAATATTTTACACAAAAACCAGGTTCTTATCGACTAATCATTGGACTAGGTTATGGACAATTTTATGGACTTGCCTTTTGACTCCCCTATACTTTATCGACTATTGAGTAATCTTTTCACTTAGCTATGGATGTACTAGCCTTTTGGCTCACATATGTATTTCTCTATAGACTAATCTATTGAATAAGCTGTATATTAAGAACTAATCTATAGATTTCTATGAACTTTGAACTAGGTTTTTAACTAGTATGTTGTCTAGTATATTGACAAGTCTATTAACTAACCGTTTAATAAGTCCAAAGACCAGCGCCTTGAATATTCTATGGACAAGTCAATGGAATAATGAGACAAAAGTGCTCACAGGAATATTTCAAGCAGAGATCGGGCAAGAAAAATAGTAATTTTGAAACAGCACTGACTTATGGCCTACCTTTTTTATGGGTTTATAGGTGCTGAATTAATTCTTTCTCTAGTCTACCCAGGAAAAACTGACATAGAAAAGAAATGAGTTAAAATGCTAGTAAAACCTATTTTCACTACATCTTTATTAGGATTTTAACTCATTATTTTAACACGATGATATCATTTGAGGCAAGTACTTGCACGATAGCTTACAAATAGGGAGTTAAATAAGTATATTTTGCTTACAAAGAAGTTGTTGAGTCTGTATGGAAGTACAACCCATTATATAGTTTTTGCTGGGTAGTACATAGTATATAATCTAGTCTATAATTTAGTTTAGTCTCTAATCCAGTAAAATCTATAATACACTTTAGTCAACAGTCTATTTTAAAGTCTAATCTAATCCAACATCTATTCTATAGTCTAATTTAATCTTTAGTATTATATAGTCTTAAGTCTATTCTATAGTCTACTCTTATTTAGTCTAAAACCTATTCTATAGTCTAATCTAATCTAGTATTTAGTCTACCCTATAGTCTAATTTAGTCTATTGTCTGTTTTAAAATATAGTCTATAGTTTAGTCTATAGTACAGTATAAAGTTTAGTCTATAGTAGAGTTTATAGTTTAGTATATAGTCTAGTCTATAGTCTAGTCTATAGTTTAGTGTATAGTCTAGTCTATAGAATATAGTCTATTTTAAAATATATTTTACTCTATAATCTAGTCTATAGTTTGGTCTATTGTCTAGTCTATAGTTTTATGTATAGTATATAGTTTAGGCTATAGTCGAGTTTATAGTTTAGTATGTAGTCTAGTCTATAGTTTAGTGTAGCCTATAGTCTTTTATATAGTATTTTATATAGTCTATTATATAGTATATTCTGTAGTTTATTCTATAGCTTAGTCAATAGTCAAAAGTATAGTAGTATAGTTTTGTCTTTAGTTAAGTCCATAGTATAGTCTATAGTCTTGGTTTAAACTTAGTCTATAGTCTAGACTAGAAAATATTGTGGGCGTAGATATAAAAAAGTACTGAAAAATGGTACTTAAGTATTGAATTTTCCATGCCTGGCAAAGAGCTAAGAGCAAGAGCAAGAGCTCTCTCGCTTTGAAAAAAACTTGTGTAAGCTTAAAAAAAATCCCATTTAAGTTGGTTTGAAAGCAGAAGAGCGCTCCTTGCCTATTTCCGATTTAAACTAGTAGAATTTTCTAATAGTAAAGTATTCGTTACTTAAGTTGATAAGATTCTAATTTAACTCAATTTAGCTTATAAATTAATAATTAAAATCGAAAATATTCCATTATTATAAAAACAATTTTTTTAGATCAACCCTAGCGTACTATATACACATAAATAGAACAATAATTAAGGGAAAACTTTCACAACAAATTTCTAATTTATGTCTAGTAAACATAAATAACTAGATACATACAAAATACATAACTAAGCAGTATATAATAAACTATGTATAAATAGTAAAAAAAAATGAAAAACTTTTATCTAGTTACTCCCTATTAATAAATTTATTTTAATATGTCAACCATTCATTCCTCCCTCTTGTGCGTATTATTTAGAGAATTTTATAATAAAATAATAAAGAACCAATTGTCTGTCGGTTCCCCCCAAACGACACAAAAAAACAAAATTGCTCCGAGTCTAATAAATAGAACATAGAAAATGAAAAACGTAAAATAAGAAAAAAGAAATCATTTATTTTTGGGATATTGTCTCTCTGTTTTGGTCTTTTTGTATTTTTTCTAATTCTAAAGCAATAACCTTTCAATGACCTTGAAATTTATTAGTAGTAAAAAAAATCGTTCTATTCCATTTAATAATTATTACAAATCAGCAAAAAAGTAAAGTTTGTAAATAAAACAATTTAAAATGTTTATAAAAACTATAAATTAGATTAAAAAAATGTTAAACTTATATTTAATAAATAGTTAAAAAGTAAAAGTTAGAAAAAAAATTTTAAAAAAATGTTAAATAAAATATATATATTTAAAATGAAATAATTAAAGAAAAATTGAAAATTATTAAGTTGAATTAATGCCAAAATATTTTGTATAGTCTACTTGTTCTTTTTTTATAAAATTTATTTCTTTAGTTTTGTATGTTCATCATCATCATCATTGTTTAGTTTTCTATTATATGAAATGCAAATTACTTTTATTTATTGTCGAGTCCAAAAGAATAAGTAAAAAATCAAAGAAAAATCATCTTTGGTACATTATTCATAATATAACAAACAAATTATTAATATATAATTGTATTCGCCTATTTATTTTTAATTTTTTTTCTTTGGACTTTTTACTTTAAATTAACTTGACTTTCAGAGAAGGACAATTTGACAGCAACGAATTTCAATGGAAAGTACTTGACTTCATAATGTACTGCTACCACCTTCCTATAACCTTTTCAATATTAAATTATTGTTTATATTATTCAATAAGATTTTTTGTGTGTTTTCTTTTCATAGTTTTCAAAAAAAAAAAAAAAAAAAAAAATAGCACGTGCATGTTACGCATGGTAACATGGCTAACCATGACATCTCTACATGATAGGGTGCGAAAATGGAATTTTAAATATATAAAATATTCGTACGAACTTATATCCATATAAATATGTATATATATATATATCTTTTTAATATTTTCATTTTGCAAATTTAGGTGACTAACAAATTGTTTAATCCCTAAACGTTTCATTTTATTAAAGAAATAAATAAAATATTTATAATAATTTAAAATAAAATATATAAAAATTTTATTTAAAAAAAATCTTACTAATAAAATGTATTATATTTAGCAGTGATTAAATCAAATTATATATATTTGGTTTTATTATTAAATATATATCAAAGGTTCGTAAAACAAATTTTTATCATATCGAAAGTAGTATTAATTCCATAGAGAAATAAAATCAAGAACTTTGTCGTCATGACACCACTTTGTAATATATTTTATATTTATTTCTAAAATGTTTAATCAAAATCTTTATTAAAAACTTGAGACCTCAACTAAAATAATTTAAAATTTATTTTACTTTTTTGTGTATCAATTTATGGAAATAGAAAAAAGTTTTTTTTCGTTCAGAACAATAACGATGTAATTGAAAATATTCAGATCGGAATGTGTGACAAGTCTGATGAGTTATTACAGTGATACATCTTTAAACTAATTTACAAGAAATTATAATTTGCTGGTTATTTCCGAGATATGTTTCCTTTATACAAAGATTTTAAACCGATATCGGTAACCAAACCGAAATAAACTATTTTGTCTTAATTTCTAGGTCGTTTTGTCTTAGAGAATATATAAAAACTGTTAAAGTAACATATCTCTATCACAGGGTTGGCGAAATTGGAAAAATTGTACTTTTTTTGTACAACCAATGACCCATTTTTGTACAATTTTAAAATATAATATTATTATTAAAAAATTACATTTTTAACACAAAGTTTAAAGAACTATCGACTACGATCAAATTTTTAATACACTTCGGAAGAAGATATTGTAATGAATCCTGGAATAGATTATATCCTGACAACATTTAACAAAGAGAGTACTTTTTAGTTTTATTTTTTTCCTATTCTTTAGACTGGACAATAATCTATAGACTAGTATTCTGTCTAGTTTATAGACTACTCAATCCTCAAGTCCATAGAGAGACAATAGACTGTCTTTTGACCAGTCTGGGACGCAGTCTATTGACTAAATGGTTTTAAATATTGACTTGTCTAATGACTAATCTATAGTTTTTAAGAACCTTTAAATAGAATTAGTCCTTGGACTAGTATAAAAACTGTAAATACTATTTTATTGTCTTGTTATAGACTTGTCGCCCATCTATTTTATGGAATAGTTTATTATCTTGTCATTAGACGAATTTATTATTTTTCCCGATTAAGAGAGCGGGAAATCATATGAACCTTTTACAACATACCCAGCAGTTTGGGTGGACAGTCACGAAATATATATTCAACCCACCATTTAGAATTACACGTTCAAGTGATTAGCTATTTAAACATGTACTTGTCCTAAGAGGAATTCAATTGTCATCCCATAGATGACTAAGAGACAGCAAAAAGCTTAAGTTTGTTATACCCTACACCACTAAAGTGGGGAGGGTATTATTTTACAAGTGGCTACTCTCTCGCTTCCAAAACGGGACCCTAAAGTGACGATAGTCTTTGCCCACGTTTACAAAGAGTACATCTGTGACGAAAGACGGAATAGAGCCATCGGAATAGAGCATTCCGGAATGACTCGAATTAATCGGACAGGGGCTGTCAACCCCAGCAACAACAATAACAATACCTATGTAAATGGAAATCACAGTCCTTTTCGGAAGCATTGACACTTTGTCGAAAAGCTGGGTAAATAAAAATTCTTGCATAGTGTGATCCAAAAAACTTGTGGGTCGATTTTAATGAAGATTTTTAAAAATACATAAACTCTACAATACATTTTCTTGAAATATTTGATCGATTAAAAACAAAAATATATTACAAAACATTTCAATATAAATAGTTATGGGCTCTCATAGTCATAAAGGACTACAACTTAATGATAATAATCAAATTCCGATGTTTTTTTTTAGAAAGGTTGCTTAATATCGATCTCTTGTCCTCGATAACTGACCTAAATCCTGAAAAGGTTAACAAACAGCGTATCAACCTAAAGTTTATATTGGTTCATTTAGAAGGTTACTTACTAACTGATGGCTTACATTTCTATAACAAAAGTAAAAAAGCTCAATTAAGAGACAAGAAATATTAAAAAAAACACAGCAACAAAAAAAATAGAATTAACTTCATGGAAGCACTGAAAAATACCAGGAGAAGTGATGATTTTAACATAGACTTGTCTGAATTCTCATAAAAATTTCAGAACAAAAAATAGATTTAAAAAACTGGATATTATTATGGCTTCTTTGGAAGTCTTTAAACATCACTTCCACATTAGTTTAAAAGTACTCGTTATACTATTTTTGAAGTGATGATAAATGTAATTTCTTTGGAAGTATGAACTTTGTTTTTGCTGGGTAATATCGATCCATCTACTGTCACTTCTGTTGATTTACGATCAAGATTGAAAATGTTAATTTCATTACAACATAATAACAAGTGGTTGTAAGTACTTGAAATAACAAACAGATTGTGACGATTTTTTTATTCCACAAAAAATAAAAGTGAAAGCGAATTTTGAAATTATTAAAAAAACGCAATTCCCTGTTACAAATACAATTTGATGACTTGACTGTATGTAGATTTGTCCGTCTGGTGCATTTTAAGGCCAACAAAACGATCATCATATAGTGGTGCTTAGTGGATATGTTTGGATGTATGCAGTTTGTGTCGCTAAATAAGTGAGTGGGGTTTGGCAATGATCTCGTTATTTAGTGTGGCTGTAGTAGCGTTGTTTTGGTTTTTATTAAATTTTATAAAGAAAAAGCAAAAAACTAAACGAATTGGCAAATTGGCAAAGGACGTCAACAAAAAATGAAATAAATAAAAGTAGCAACAACCCTGACAATAAGAATAACAGCCACAACCCTCAAAAAAAAGATCTAAACTTAATGTTATATTTATTTCTGCAGTTTGTTTTGAATTGAAAATTCTTAAGAAAAAAGCAAATAAATAAATATGTAGATAGAATGATAAACAAGAAAAAGAATAGAAATAAAATAAAGAATAAATAAATTATAATTGATCTGTGAAAAGATGTCGTAAGAGATTACGAGACTTTTAATAAAATATATTTGAAATTGTTAGAAAATGTGGTAGGATTTTCTTTATTAAATAAATTAAACTGTTAGAGGAGTGAGGGGACTCTAACTTACAGACTGTCAGAGTTGCGCATGAAAATTGCGTTCCTGTTTTTAAGTTTTTTTTAGTAGGTATACTAAGGAAATTCAAAATTATGTACACAAGAAATTTGAGTTGAAATAACCTTCAACATTCCTGCTCAACATAATATATTCCATTAATATAGTTACACCCCAAGTATTTCTAACCTCACCTAATGCATAATGATTGTGATCACAATGATTAAATAAATTATCCAAACTTACCTTAGGATCCTTTTCATAGTAGTGTTGTTGTGTACGAATCCAACGTCCAACCATGTTATCCTTAACGGTATTGGCCAAGGCAAAGTAATAGTCGCGTAAAGTGGCCACATTACGATCCTTAACCAAAGTGTAATGTAAATGACGATTGAAATTCTTTTTCACTTCGGTGACATTGCCCACCTCTGCAATACCGCGTACCGAGATTTGCTTGCGCTTATCAGCATCCGATTGGGGTTTAGACATTTTAATAAATTTCTATTTGTTTTCTTTAAACTAACCAAAAGTTATTTATTATGTTGCACTTCTATGTGATTTGTTCTATTGGCAAATTTTCTTCTTCAAAAGAATTGCCTTTTTTCTTTAAATTTCTTTTTTATTTTATTTTTTCGATTTACTAAATCTGCACTACGTTAGAGATAGACAGACGACGACCGATTGAGTGAACACAACAACGAATAACAACCGTTTGCCACGAACTCTGGAGTGTTTCTCACTAGTGTGTTTCACAAAAATTAACAAAGTAGAATTCATTAAAATTGTTTTATAGCAAAACAAAACTCCTGTTTTTTTCTTTCTTTTTTTTTTGAAATACAAATTCAAGAGCATTAGCTAAGTTAGAGAGGGAGAAAGTAATAAAGTTTGCTCTTTCACTACAAAATGTGCACTATTAACGCTCTCTTTTCATTTTAAAGCTTATTTAGTGTTAGTGTAGTTAGTAAGAAGAAAGGGGTTTTTAATTACCAATAAACTAACAAAATTTCCTCTGTTTACTTTAAGCTCTTTTCCTTGTTTTCCTAATATAAAATGCATTGAATAAATATTTGTACATATTGCTGCTTGTTTAGCATAAACAATTTTTAATTAATCATGATGTTAGTTGTTCTGCTAAATAACACTCTTTTAATGCATTTTAACGGTCACCTTGTCGGAAGGTCAAACATGCGTATATGTTTTGTTTTCCCATATGTTATTAGTTAGCTCTCTTTAATTTTTGCTCTCTTTTATTACTGTGAAATTTTGTGCTTTTTGTAAACATTCGTCTGCCTCCCTCTAGTTAAGCCGGTGTGGCTATTAGTTGTTAAACATTTAGCAGACAAGAAACATTTGTTATTTCATTTACTCTGTTGCGGGGAAAAAATATTTATTGTTGTTATTTCGAAGAGGTGGGTGTTGGGGGTCTTAAAAGTTCTTCAGCTTTCAGTGTTGTGTGTATTTTTGGTTTGTATGTTTCATTTTGCCAAAAGTTTAGTACAAAAAAAGTACTAAATTTTTTGGGTTTATGTCAAAATTAGTATTGGTTCACAGTTTAGTTTTCGTCAAGAGGGAAAGCTTTTTAATAATGGATTTGTTTTCATAAATTGTCCTATTATTCGTTAAAATAAAAAACTTTAAAACATAAAAGATAATTTAACGGATTAGTAGCATTCGGTGATGACGAATTTGACAAGAAATTAACTCTTTAACGTATACGGGACAACGGTGTCCCAAGATTTAGTTTTGTGCGTAAAAGGGTTAATTAATAATGTGCTGAAATTATTGGGAGAACTACTACAACTATCACGTAAATTCAAAATAACATTCTGGTAACTACTTGGACATTTACTTGGCAAATTGAAATGTTAGTGAATTCATCTACTCAAATATCTGAATTGTAAACACTTTAAATATAACACTGCCAAGCTTTTTGATAACAACATTGACATCAATGAGCAAATGATCATACTTGGTAGCTTACGCGATTCGCAAATCAGGTCTGAGTTGAACAACTCCTGCATCATCATTGTTATCTGTTAAAGGTAGTCAGGTCGATAATTGTTGTCTGACTTTTCACAGTTTTTCATTTAGCTCGGAAAATTTTTCTTGATGCATTAAACACTTGCACGGAGAGAACCTTCCTTTATATAGGAATTAGGAGCTTCGACCAAAAAGTATTATTTGGTCTATATCAAACTCAAAGTAAATATAACGAAAGCACGCAATTAATGTAAACATCGCATAATTTGGAAACACTTATACGAAGTTATACTTTCAATTTTAACGATTTAGGCGCAACTTTGTCGAATGGTTGGCAACAAACGCAAACCTGAACGTTATTAAGTAATAAAGGCGATAACGCGAGAGTTGTTGTCCAACTTAGGGCGAGTTTTTCTGATAAAGATAATCTTCATTCTTTGGTTAAACCTGGTTTAATATATGTTTCGTGTATTTCAGTTATCAGTAAAGTTACTTATTATCTTAGTTTAACTGAGTGTAATTGGTCAATTAAACTCAAGTTATAAGTGAGATAACACAATTAACAAAAACAATAAATCAATGATTTCGGAAGAACAAAAATTGCAATTTTCTTATTTGTTTTGTTTTATTTATTATTGTTTTAAATGTTTATTTAACATTTTTTTCTAAAAATTTTCCATTTTACAAAAGTATTGTTTATGTTTTTGAGTGAAAAGTTGGCAATACTAATAAAGTTAAATCTATGACTGAAAAACACAATCATTGGTTGAAGTCCGTCTAAATTTGTTCCGTGTTTAATCTAACAGCAAGTTAAGCCTAGTTTAACTGAGGAGTATAAAACCCGCCCTTAGACTTTAATTACGATTGGTAACTTGTTTGTATAATTCTTTAAGGTTGCCTCTTCTTAACATTATCCGTTTGCGTTTGTTTTATCTCTAAATAATGTCAGGTTTTTGGAGACCATATTATACTCAGGATATAACCTGGTGAAGACCTTTAAAATATAAATTCCGCTATTTTCGCCATAATGCGAAACTTTTTTGGGAAACTTTTGATTTTTGTGTGTGAGAGAAAGAAATATCAACCAACTCTTTCTCTTACACACAAAATCGAAAGTTTCTCGACAAAAGTTTCCCAGTGTGAACTAGGCCAAAGGAAACTTCAAAAGAGAATCAAGAAAAAGTTTCTCAACAAAAGTTTCCTAGTGTGGACGAGGTCTTACAAACTACAGTGTGTAACTTGATAAGTGAAAATAACCAATATCAAATTTTTTGGAATAAATGGCATTAAAGCGATGTCGCGGAAAACGCGTGTTATGTAATTCCACCTTTAGAGGATATATACGAATGCATATAGAGATTAAACAGATTGGACTTTGTGGTATGATATAACATGTTGGTATAAATAAGGATTCAGCGTTTCTCAATCCTTTAGAAAAGAATGATCTTTAGGTTTCCAATTTTTTTACATTTTGTTCGCTATGTTGTTTACAGTGTTAGTGTTATTTATCAAAACATTCGGATTCAATTTGATTCAATATTTGAGTAGATATCAACTAACAACAAATACATTTATATAACTTACAATACATACTTACTTTTTACTCTTGAAACAGCGCGTTTAACGTCGTAATGATTTTATATATATTTTTTTAAAGTTGTATTTATTAATGTTTCATTTCATACTTCTTTGTTTTTTTATTATAATTTAAATTGATTTGAAATATTTTACTTTAGACTGCGGCAAATCAATGTTTTACTTTATATTCGTTTTTGTTCTCTTCTTAATGATATACAATATAAAGATTTTGTGTTTTTCTTGAGAGAAAAAAAACCTAAACATTTAAAATTAAAAAATAAAACTGTTTTAATAACATAAGCACATGCTTTAATAATAATATTAAAATGAAATAAATATTGAGTTAAAATGATGTTTGATTTTGTTATTAGCTTATGAGTTTTATAAAGCATACTTTTAAGCGCAACATAATTAAGTAAAAACTAAAGCAGAATTTTAGGCTTCTAATGTATTTAAAGTAATTTCTTTTTTATGTTAAATAACAATTTAAAATATTTCTGCTAAATAAAAATGTTTATTTTTGTTTTTCTTTGGGTTTATTAAAATTTTTTAATAAGTTTTTTTTTTTTTGATTTTAAGGCATTTTGATGATAACAAAGTTAAACAAAACTATTTTATTTATTAATTTATGTATTAAGCAACTTATAAAAGGCAAAAAGTATTAATGTATTTTGTATGTATAAATGTATTTGTAATTGTTAAATGTTTAAACATTTATTAATATTAAGTTGTTTTCTTTTATTTTTGAATTGTTATTATTAAAAATAAAATTCATTATTAAATACATCAAAATGTTTTTTGTTTTTTTTTTTAGCTTTAATGTTTTAGAGTGTGTCTGTGAGTGTGTATAATATATTTATTTTTTATACTACCTGTTTGTTAAAGTTTTGTTGTTTGGACAATTTTTTTACTTTTTGTAATAAAAAAAATTTTGATATATTTTATATATATAATTTTTTTATGTTTTTAAAGTTTTTTATTTATTTAAATTTCTCAGTTATTTTAATAATTTTTTGTTGTTGTTTTTTTTTCTTCATGTTATTTATTATGCTTGGGTTGTTTTCAAGTAAATGTAGCTAGCTAATTAGCTTAGTAATGATGTCATAATTAATAATTATAATAATAATAAAAGATTTAAGTCTTCTTTAACTAAAAAACAAAAGGATTAAGCTATAATTTCAAAAGAAAATATCAACAAATTAGGGGAAATTTTTGTTTTATTTTATAAAGTACTATAAATATAGAAAATAAAAACAAGAATTAAAAACAGCTTGAAATTGCATTGTTTTTTTTTTTTTTTTTTTTTTTTTTTGAAAAAGTTTTCCTTAAAAAGGTTTTTGTTTATGCTTCATTTCTTAATTTTTTTTTTAAGGAAATCTATTTTAATAAAATTACCAAATAAAATGTTATACAATTAGTTATAATGGTAAACCTCATCATAATAATATAATTCATATTTTCAAAAATATTTTAAAATTAAAAAAAAAAAAATAGTTTTTATTAACACATAATGTTCTATCAGCCAAAAAATAAAATTTATAAATAAACTTCATCATTATAAAGTCAAAACTACAGTTTACAAACATTTTTGTTAAATAAAAATGTTTTATTTTTTTATTATTATTTATTAATATCCTCTCTTTTTTGTTTTCATTTTGTTGAATAATAGTTAAGAGGTCAAAAGAAGAATTTGTTTTGTCTATTAGTTTGAAAAAAAAAGAATTTTAAAGCAAAATATATATAGAAATGTTTTCGGAAAAAAAGGAATAAAAAAATAAATAAAATTTGTATATCGTTCGTTTAGAGTTTCATTTGTTTGAAAATTTCTTTTTTAAAGTGCTACCAATAAAGTTTTCTTTGTTACGTTTTCTGTTTTTGAAATATATTTTTAGGTTTTTTTTTTTTGAGGATTTGTTGTGTGTTTTTATTTGGTTATTAAAAATGTTGTTGTTATTGATTTTCATTTGTTGTAAATTATTTTTGGGTTTTTTTTTGTATCTTAACACAAAGAAAATATATGTAATTGCAATTAGATAGTAAAGTTGCATTTGTTTGTTTGCTTTCTCCTCCTTCTTCTTTAACTTCTTCAACTTGTTCTGTTGGGTTTTTAGGTTTTTTTTTTACTTTTTAAGATGTTAATACAAATTTATGTCGCTTTACAACATTGTGGTTGTTGGTTGGTTTGTTGCATTTGAAATTTACTTGTCCTTGTCGGTTTCAGCAGCAATGGGCTTTTTGTTGCCAATGGGAATGGCTACTTTGATCCTAAAATTTGAGGAAAATTTTACATATTAGAAATTAATTTCTAGTTTTTTTTTAAGGAAAAGCTTTAGGGCTTTAGTTTACTTACTTTTCAGTTACTTCAGCTACTTTGCTTCTGGCCAAATCCAAATAAGTATCAATAGATTGTTTGTTGTTTTCGTAAACCTTGGGCAAGGTGAACAAGGAGACAAAGGCTGAAAGGATATAGAAATAAGTTTTAATTAAAATTTTTTTGTAAAATTTAAGTTTTTAACAAGAAATTTAAAATTTTGAGAATATTTAAAGATTTTTGAAAATTTTTTCCTATTTTTTGTGGGAAATAAGTTTTTTTTTGTAGAATGTGGAATGTATTGAGTATTTGTATACAATCGATTGAAATCTTATATAGCTTTAAATGGAGGTTAATATCACTTAACAATATTCAAATTATTCTCCTGAGTTTGTTCCCTTTTGCATGCTTTAGGTATAGGAGAGGAAACATACTTCCAGGGAGTATGTTCCCTGGAAGTATGTAAACCTGTCCAACCATTTAAGGGCAGTCTTCTAATGTGTCACGTTTGGTATTCTCTTGTCTTGCAAGTAACTCTCCATTGGCATAAGTGTGAATATATATAACTGAAATATTTTGCTTCTCAGAGAACAGAGTCATCTTCGGAGTGACATGAGTTTCTCCGTTGAGTTTCAGTCGTCACCCCCCAAAGACAATCTTTATTTAGATAAGTCAATCTACATTGTGGAATGAATGTTCTTAAAGCTAAAGGACCATTTCACGCGTTTTATTCATTTACGAATTCTACGCGTCTTTCAAAAAAGTAGAATCAATGTCTTTGTATGCTTAAAGTTTCAAGTAGAAAAGCGTAGAATGCCTTGAAGCGTAGAACGCTTAAAGTAGATAAACTTTCTACTGTTATAGGCGTCACAAGCGGCGCATTAAAAAGCATAGCATGTAACTTAAAGCGTAGATTTTGAAGTGGGCATGAAAATCACGTAATGCTTTAACCCAAGAACTAGTAGTGTAGACCTTTGGCTTAAGAATCAGGGGAGTTAATTTGCATTCGAAAGAAAGAAACTTTCAAAACACAATGTATTACACACACAAAATTCACGTCCTGATCCCCAATTCCAATTACTTTCGAGATCAACTTTTGAAAAAACTTCAAGAGATTCATTATAATCTATTTAAAAAAAACTTACCCAAAATAACCAATGTCATGCCATTGAACCAAGCGCCAATGTAGGTCATGACCCACATAATAACACCGAATTTAATGGAATCAACTAAATCTTCAACCAAAAATAATCTTCTCAATTCAGCAGTGAAGCCATTAACATGAGCTACAGCAACACCAGCAATATTTTGGATTTTCTCTTGAGACAATGTTAAATCAACTTCCAAGTATTCTCTGAAAGATATTACAACAAGATTATAAATATTATTATTCGAATAACTTAAGAAAGATTTAATGTATTATACTTACTTGAAGGGATGACCATCGGAGGTCTTTTGTATGGCCTGCATAACTGATTTATAGATTCTGAATGCAATTGTGCCTGTCAGTAAGATCAATGACAAATAGGCGAATACACTGATGACAGAGAAACATGAAATGGCCAAAAGTGTGACAAGACCAGCACCAAATACAATACCAGATTTTTTCACATCGCGCCAGTAAATGAGGGACTCCACTGTAAGAAGAAACATGGATTTCGTTTAGTTTGTGTTTATTATAAATTAAAAATAATTGGAATAATATTGTAAAATATTGCAAAATTGAAAAATTCAAAATTTTGAATCCTTAAGAAAAATCTCTGTGTAATTTCATTTTGAAAAAACCACCACATTTCAATTGTTTCAAGTTTTTCTTTTTTTAACAACAACTATAATAAATTTGTTATTGTTGCTATTTAGTTAAAACATTAATCATTGATAATATCGCACACATTTCAAAAATAAAAAAATTAAAAAAAAGTTGCCAAAAATACCGCACAATTTAAACGTAGAAACAACCAACACACACAGTTGCTAAAATAACTTAACAAACACACTTAAAAAAATCATAATTATGCAACCTTTAGACAATATTTTTCTAAATTTTATTTTTTTCATATTTTTAAAATATTTTTGTAGAATTTTTAAAATAATTTTAATCTAATTATATGTTGGTTTTTTTCTTGTTAAATGTAAAACACAAAATTTTAATTACTTGTAGACATATTTGTAGATAAATTAATGAAACAAAGAAATACTATAAATGCACTTTATAAAAAATATATATAAACTTTATAAAAAAAGCTAGAACGGATCTATAATTTTAAATGCGTACAAATGAGACAAGACTGAGTGACTGGCGTTGTTACTTTTACTTAAAAAAATTTTTTCCAACAAAAAAAAAAAAAAATTATATATAACAAAATGTTGAAAAAAGAGCAAAATTTAAAAATTCGAAATTTTCTTTTTAACGCAGAAGAGGAGAAAAATTGTTTAAAAATAAACAAAACATTTGTTTTGTATTTTTGTTGTTGTTGTTTTTCTTTATTATAACCTCCCTCAATCATATGTATTTAGAGGTGGGAGAGTGAGTGAGTAGTTTTTAGTTTGTCAAATTGTTGGTATTCGATCAATGACCACACGGCTAAAGAATTTTAACAAAAATTAAATTTAAAACAAAGATTTGTAAAAGTTTTATATTTGGATAAAAAAAAGAGTAAAATAATGTTTCCTGAACAGTTTTCATATGCCCAAAATTGTAGACAAATTAATAAAGATACAATTAAATCGATCTTGTATAACATGATCTGATCTCCTACATTGCAAAACTAATCAACATACTGAAATGATAACAAACATTACCACAGTAGGGAGCAAATTATCAAACAATGGACCTCTCGATTCAATGGATATCGTTCCGATAACCAAATTGCTAAAACTATAACAAGATCGTAGAGAAAACTTATATCGAAAACTGAAGTGTACATTAAATTCGTTTCAGCAGCCTAATTAAACATTTTACCGAAATTTATTTTTATTTCAACAAAACCTCAAAATGTCTTTTTATTTGTGTATTTATTTTGCCTAAAAAGCGTGGGGGATTTAAATTAAATTAATGAAAAAAAAACATAATTTTGAGAGTAAAATAAGTCCGAGAAATGTTTAAAAGAGAGTTATTTTGATATTATTTATTAAACAAATTTGTTTTCCATAAGGCAACTACATTTTTTTTTGAAAAACAAACAAAAGAATTTTGCCCGAAATTTTTATTCGCCGACATGTGTTAAGCCCAGTAACCTAAGTATATTACTCAAAATGTCTTCATCATCACCTGGGTTTTGAGATATCGTATTCTAAAGTATGAAAACGGATTAGAATAATTATAGCGCCCACAGCGCTTAATATATTTAATAACAGCCAGAAGGCAATTAGGGCGATATCAGGTGATAGTACTAAATCTAAGACCGTATTGGATTGTAAAAAAGCTTTAACTGAATACTCTCCCAGAGGTAAGGTTCACATATGGGTACCAGTCCACTCGGGAGTAGTCGGTAACGAAAGGGCGAATGTGTTAGCTTTAAAGAGAATGGTACTCGCAACAAAACGCAAAACCATTGGACGCAACAAAAGATGAACTAAAAATATGAGTAAGATAATCCCATAAGGCCTCTTGGAATAATGAAACAGTGGGTGGAACCAAGAAGATCCTATGGGGTGACCCTGGTGACCCTCAAAATGAGCAAGTCTGAAGTTATTATGATGGTACCTATTCTGAGTGGACACACAGGATTACAAGCACATCTATGCAAAATTAGACTTGCGTATTCAGACGTATGTAGAGCATGTGGAGGGGACAGTGAAACTCTGGTCGAAGTTAGATCCAAGTATCTTGGAAGTGATGTTATTCCGGAAATAACTTTCCTGAATTACGTTCAGGAAACCGAGTTTCTGAACACTGAAAATTAATTCATTCAGTTCCTTTTTTCAGTTGCGAAAATGAAATGGCAGAAGGTAACTGGCAACCGACAGCAAATTTCTAGCCGAATTGGTAACTAGAAATTTGCGGTTGGTGAGATGTTTTTTTAGAGCAATTGTGTGGAACAATATTCTTAGAACTTTAACATCAAGTTAAACTTTAATTGCACATTTTATCAAAATTATTTATTGTCAAAATAACCACAGATGACACAATATCGATAACTTTTTGGCAACTAACGAAAGTTGCCGTTTATAATACTGAGTTAACTGAAGTTTTGTTGCTATCCATAATCGATCCATTATACATTCCAATTTTTCATATGAAAATACTTTTTAATTATTCTGAGATATTATCCGTTAACGTTTAAGGAAAGACATTGTTAAATCGAAATAGAAAGTGATTTTCAGACGATTAAAACATTCTCAGTTAGGTCCAATACTATTAGGTGTTAGGATCCAAAACTTTTGTTCCCTATAAACAATATTTACAAAGCATCATACCCTCCGCACTATAATAATGTTGGGTATAAATACATGAAAATACCGAAAATCAACAATTTTTAAATAAAGCTGTCTTGGCTTTGTTATAAAATCTTAAAAGGTTCCAAAACGGGTCGATGTCTCAAATCCTAGATGCTAATTTTCAGATTCAGAACTGCTGAAACCTTTAGAATCGAAAGTTGTCTTGGTGTTGTTCAAAAATCTCAAAAGGGGCCAAAGTTTTCAAATTTTAGGACGATATCTGAAATTTCAAAAGCGATAAAAAAGCCTAAGGTCAGATTAATTTCCAGCACGGCTAAATCCTTTAGAAACATCTGTATTTATTTTTTTACAATTAAATACATATTTAACAATAATTTACTATTTTCCTGAACTAATAAAATTCATGAAAAAGTATCAGAGCAATAAATAGATGAGAATGTTAGATTTGCGTCATGTTTATGATATAATAAAAATTATCAAAAATTTTTAATTTTAAGTCATAAAATTAACAAAACGGGATTCTTCACATTCTATTTTTGAAATTTCTATTTCCTGTTTTAAATAGTCCATTGGTAGAATTTCAGTGAAAAATTTCTGATATAATAATGCTATTTAAAAAAATTTTTCATTTTTAAAACTGGTAAATAATAAAATTAAATATTTAATAAATTAAAATAACTTAATAAATTAAAAAAAAAACAACAATAATACCTAATCTGAAACTCATTAAAAACGTGTATGTGTTCTCTTACAAATGCATTTAAATTAGATTTCTGATAAGAATTTCAATACTTTTTAACTATAAACTTTAAATTTTAGAAAGTTTTATGTTATAAAAAATTATAAAAACCAGTAGTAATGAATAATAATAGAATTGAGTTGCCAACCCAAATATCTAAATGTCTGGTTTTTTTGTATAAAAAAGTTTTGTGCGTATTGTTCATTCATTTATTGTACCAATTCCAAAAAAGAATAACATTATGACAATGATGATGATGTCATTATGAAATAAGTTTGAAAGTGACAAGTGAAAATTGGAATCAAGTTAAAATAAGAAATATATTAAATCAATGGATAAATGCTTAATATGTTATAAACACTTTAAAACTAAGATAAAATTCTTTAAATTATAAATGCCTAGTACATACACTGAAAAAAATCCATGCCTAATATATACAAAAAATGTCGTACATTATACGAATCGTTCGTTGTTTCGCACCACGAAATTCTTTCGTAATATATACGAAATTTTACTAAATATTTTAGTATAATGCAAAATATTCTAGAAAAAATTAATTTACATAAATTGAAAAAAGGGATTTTTGAATAAATATGTAAAATTTACGAAATATTAATTTATTCAAACATTTTTGTTCATTTTAAAATAAATTTTCTAATTTTAGTTCAAAATTATTCTCCACACGAATTTTCAATTTTTTTATGAAAATAATTCGGGAATAATATTGTACTTTTTCTTAAATTTTATAAAAATGTTGTAGTTTTATTTAATCATAATATGGTTAACATCATTATGTTTAATTTCGCTACAATTTAAGATAAAAATATTACGAAAGGTTTTCGTACTTTCGTAAAAATGGAAAAGGTTTTTATTAAATAATATTTCGTATTATACACGAAATTTTTTTAAATATTACGAAAATATAAGTTACGATTTTTTTTTTTCGTAAAGTTGAGCATGGATTATTTTCAGTGTACTATCTACAAAAAAATTTGCTATAATTTGTTTAATATATGTTAAAATTTAAATTATTTATTTACATATAATTTTGTGTTAAAAAAAAAAGAAAACTAACAAACGTACAACAAATAGCTATTAATAAAATTTCACTATCACCAAGAGCCAACCGCACAGGTTATGACTAGAATAGAGGTATAAATTAAATTATGAAATTAAGAATTACAAAAACAAAGCTGTTTTAAAGTCTATGACTAAAAATGGTACTAACAACCTAATGAGAAGAGGGAGAGTAATGGAATAACATCTCCCAAACAACGCTTATACATGCATACATTCCGATAACCTTGAAAAAAAATCTGTACAAATATTGGCTACGTTGTCTGAATCTAACAAATAAACAACATTTTTTTTATACATTATGTTCTTGATTCCCCCAGCAATTATTGTTAACAACAAATTAAAACAAATCAACATAATTATTAATATTAAAATGTTTTAAAAATTTATATCAAATCAATTAAATAGGCTATAAATGAAAGCGTGGCATTTGCTGGCGAATGAAAACACAATTACCACTATACAACAACAACAACCTAAACAACCAAAGACAATCAAAAAAATTGTTTAGGTTAATACAAAATTTTGGCCACACTTAACAAAATAAAATTGTATACGTTTACAATATTTAACAATAATAAGATTTTGTTAGTGTTTTTTGTTTCTATATTTTATTAATAAGATCAATTGTTGTGTTTAAATCATTTGGGAAGCCACGTTGACAAATTTTGTTTTGTTGTATTTATAAAAAATATATAATTAAACAACACACATCTATATTTGTTGTACCTTTAAGAACGTGTATTTTTTTTTGTTGTTATTGCTGTTGTTTAAAGATATTTATAAGAGCTTTAATATTTTTATATGAAAATCACTGACTGCACTAGAGCAGCTTACGTACAGCGTAAATAAGAGATAAGATTTGATTTTATTTTAAAGATATAGTGCTTCAAAAAATTAAACGTACTTTTTGGAATGTTTGTCCAGCAATATCTTTCGATATTAAAGTTCTAATTCAGCCATGTAGAATTTATATTTTGAAATGGTTCTAACTTCTAAGAAAAATATTACTTTTTGTTGGTTTAAAGCACTAAACTATAGACGAGATTAGAGACTAGTCTTTAGACTAAATTAAATGCCAGACTGTAGTCATGACTTTAGACTAGACTATAGACTTGACTATAGACTCGACTATAGACTAGACTATAGACAAGACTATAGACTAGACTATAGACTAGACTATAGACTTGACTATAGACTTGACTATAGACTAGACTATAGATAAGACTATAGACTAGACAATAGACTAGACTATAGACTAGACTATAGATAAGACTATAGACTAGACTATAGACCAGACTAAAGACTAGGACTATAGAATGGACTATAGACTTGATAATAGACTAGACTATATTATGGACTACACTATAAACTCTACTTTAGACTAGACTATAGACTAGACAATAGAATAGACTATAGATCGTACTTAAGACTAAACCATAGACTATACCATAGACTTGATTATGGACTAGACTATAGATAGTACTTTAAACTAAACTGTACAATAGAATAGACTAAAGACTAGTATGTATAATATACTATAGACTAGACTTTATAATATACTATAGACTATACTATAGTTTGGACTGTAGACTAGGTTCTAGACTAGACTACAAAAATGACAAAAGAAAACGTATTTTCAGGAATCTTTTAATTTAGGGGTTAATCGTTTCATCGGAAATAGCTAGAGATTCTGGATTTATTATGAAAAAAGTCTGTTATCAAAAGTAAATTAAATTTATATCATGTTTTAAAACCAGTTTTATATGATCCAATATCAGAGGGTACCAGTGCAATAATGTGTTAGTGCAAGTAAACATGCAACACAATGTTATTGTTTATGTTTTAAAGTTCATGTCGTATTAGTGTGAAAGGCCGATTAATACTGATGCCTCGGAGCAATGTTTGGACTTCGACTATTGCTTTTAGAATAAAAATAAAATCGGTTATCGGGACCTTTAGGTCAATATTTGGTCATAAAAAACAACAAATAAATTCGAAAATGTTAAATATAAGGAACAGGCCCATTGTTATGACTCCAAAGTTGTATTTCAACACGGATGGGACATTTTATTAATGTCAATCGATTTATCATGTTTTTAATTGAACATTTAATTGAACATTTTGATATAAATATTATCTAAATTACTACTCATTTGAACAAATTTAAAAGACACACCTGATTTTATGTTATACTTTAACAAAAATATTATCAAAGTAAACTCAGCAGGTTGTCAAAAATATTCAAATAGTTTTGAAAGTAAATGTGTTTGTATGTAGTAATCCCTGCCAGCTAGGCAAAATTGACAAGTAGGCAATTAATGCTTTGCTGTCATTTAAAAAAAGTGCATATCGAACGAAGTCAGGGGTTATCATTATAATGCTATTGCGTAATTGCAAAACTAATTATTAACACTTGATTTTCCCAAAAAAAAAAAAAATTCAACCAATGACAGCAGGACAATTACATTCAAAAAGGGAGATAAATGTTAACAATCTACCTAACGAAAGTAATAAATGACAACAAGTCATAATTAACGAATTATGGATAATATTAAATGTGACAAAATTTTTGACAAAGAAAAAAGTAAATCATACAATATTTTAAAAATTAAATTTGATAAATATTATCTTTAACCTATAAGTTTCTTATCATTTAAAATATTCCTAGTGTACGATTACTTGTTTCAACAACTGTTTTAACAAATTAATTACGTTGCTGTTTGCTTGCTCTGCTTTTAGAAAGTTTTTTTTCTGTTCAATTTAAATTAAAAATTCAACTTATTTTTACCTGGTCCTCTTTCGGGCAATTGTTGTACTGATGAATTGTTACGTGAAAATTTTCTACCACCAGCCATTTTTTTATTTATTTAATTTGTTATATATTTTTTTTAATAAATTTAGTTTAATTTTGTTTTATATTGAACACTTTTATTTTCCCCCAAATAATTTAGTGTTATGGCAAACTTTTCTTTGTTTTGGCGCCAAAGGAACAATTAATTTAATATATTTTTTTTATAAAAAAAGATGCGTGTTAACTGGCAATTAAGCGTAACTAATGTGTGTGTTTAACCAAAAAGTAAACTTGGTTTATTTGATTTGAAAATTATGTTTATAAATCGTGGCGATACTGCAGACCGTCACAACGTTTTTGAGGGAATGACGTTTACTTAATGACTAAATAGACTATTGTATTCCAAAGAAATTTAAGACTCAGAAACAAAAAAGCACTTGGCTGGATGGCTGGTTTGTCAGTTATGGTTGAGTATAGTTAAGTATCTCATTTAGAAGAGAGTATAGTGTAGTAATGTATGAGTTTTGTTGTTTTTATAAATTCGTATTTGGTTTTTGAAAGGTTGTGTTAAAGTTGCAACGTAACCTACACGACACGATCTTAATACAAATATAAAATGTTCAAGTGTTTCCTAAGACAGATACAGATACATTAAAAAAAGAATGTCTTTTGGTGAGATAGCAAGTTCTCCCTCTCCATGTTATGTTTTTGTTGTGGGAAACAAGTTTTGAACTGGCACGCTACTTTTTACGTACTTGGTGATAAAGAGAAGCAGAGAGGTTTTCAATAGG
The DNA here is from genome assembly GCF_022045245.1 of Lucilia cuprina. NCBI lineage: Eukaryota > Metazoa > Arthropoda > Insecta > Diptera > Calliphoridae > Lucilia > Lucilia cuprina. The sequence goes on from NC_060950.1 coordinate 4,528,602, forward strand.
GCTTTAAGACTTGCAGACAAGAACTTGATAAAATGTTGGTATGTATTACATATGTAAATACAGTGGGTTCAGAGAAAATATCTTTTCCAAAAATTATATAAAAATAGGCCAAACTTTAAAAAAAAATTTATATTGGAATTAATATCGAATTGATAAAAGATAATTCAATCATTTAATTCGTTTTTATAATCGTCTAAGAAGAAGGTAAGAATGAGAAAATTTATTTTAGAAAATTGGACCGATCGATAATTAATTTGCATTAAAAATGATCATGTATCTTAGCACAGAACAATCCAGAGCCATAAAGCGACAGCTGTAATAGCTAAGAGTATTCTCCACCGGCCACAGGCGAACTGTCTTTTGTATTTTTTTATTTTAGACCTTTTGGGCGAATTGACTTGCCACATGATTTCTGGTATCTGGCAAAATACGAATTTCTATTATTTATTTAGATTTTTTTTGCTGAAGCACTTAGGGCGAGTTTTTCTGATAAAGATAATCTTCATTCTTTGGTTAAACCTGGTTAAATTTATGTTTCGTGTTTTTCAGATATCAGTAAAGTTACTTATTATCTTAGTTTAACAGAGTGTAATTGGCCAATTAAACTCAAGTTATAAGTGAGAAAACACAATTAACAAAAACAATAAAACAATGATTTCGGAAGAACAAAAAATTACTATTTTAAGTAAATTGTAATTTTCTGATTTGTTTTGTTTTATTAATTATTGTTTTAAATGTTTATTTAACATTTTTTCAAAATTTTTCAATTTACAAAAGTATTGTTTGCAAAAAACAGCTGTTCATTGTTTATGTTTTTGAGTGAAATACTAACAAAGTTAACTGAGCTTAAACCTAAAACTGAAAAACACAATCATCGGTTAAAGTCCGCCTAAATTTGTTCCGAGTTTAATCTAACAGCAAGTTAAGCCTAGTTTAACTGAGGAGTAAGAAACCCGCCCATTTTAGCACTTTTAAAGTTATAATTATGTGACAAAACAAAATTGAAAATGTTAGATATTGATCCATGATATTCTGGCAATAAGACGGTAAAAATAACTTTATACAATAAAGAAGATGAGAAACATTATCATCATTTGGAAATTCTGTTTACTCTCTTTCAAATTTTTCAAACTCTAATTATATTTTTTAGACAGCTGATGGAATTTTTTGAAGTATCTGAATTGATTTATCAATCTATATTCTATACTATAAGATTTAAAAAAAAAAAAACAAAATCGTGTAGCGTATAACATTTCCGGTTTTGTAAGTAAAATTGTACAAGGGTCAATGCATTATAAAATAAATTATATAATTAAATGTTTTCCAAACCCACTGTAACTGATAAAGGGATAATTAAACTTGAATTTAAAACCAGACAATGCATTTATTAAATACATGTATATATGTATATAAAATCTATAGACGTCATCACAGCAGGTCCAGTTTTGTAAAAAAATACACAACAATACAACTTAAAACCACAAAAAAGAAATTATTCTCCAGAGAAAAAAAGAGAAAAAAACTATCTATGAAGATCATTGAACGATAGACAAGAATAAGAGAAAGATAGAGAGAGAGCAAATGCCTCCACATAATTATAAATACTAAACACATCTACGTAAGTACAATATATGTCAGAATGTCAGATAATGCAGAAAACAACGATGGGCGATATAGTGTAGCAAAGTACATACATACTACGATTAACAATGTCAAACATAAGTATACGTCTCATGGTACATGCCTGCATATGTTATATTCGGTATTTTAACAACACGGGTAGACTATTTCTGCTGGCAACACACACTACATTCGTCCGTCGTTAGCAAACAACGTGTCATTACACGAAGATTGACGGTGGGGTTCATCATCGTGAAACCATGGTTAGTTAGTATATTTCGTTTTATACTCAATATGTTTTGTTTTTATTTTGTCTGGGGGATTTTTCCGTTTTCTTAGTGGAGACTTAGAGAAGGTAAAATAAGTACGTAGTACTAAGTGAGAGTAATAAAAAAAAAAGAAAAGAAACAGACAAAGTTTGGGTGCGGTTAGGTTAAATTATGAATCATTTTCTAAATGCAATAAAAAACAGAGAATAAAGAATAATAAAAATAAACTACGTAATATGTATAAGAGAATTGAAAACGATTGAATTATATAGAGACCGATTTATTATAATACTGTAAAGCAGTATTACTCGTTTTATACAAATTATGACGTAGTTTTCTAACCATTTTTATTTTCTGTCACTTTATATGCCGCCGTGATTTGTTTGTACTATAAATGTATGTCATTTAAGCAAATAATAATGGTTGGATAAATTGTAAGTAATATGAGATATTTAAACGTGAACATGAAATAAACGTGTAATATAAGATGGATGCACTGACTGACAACTGCATTGCTATGGTTTGTCAAACTAAACAAAAAAAAATTAATTGAAAAAAATTCTATTGTTTATTGTTTAAAAGTGAGAATATAATGAGAGGAAAAAAAGGTAGCTGCACTATAATATGTAACTCATTTTTATCGTCTTTTCAATTTAATTGTTTACAAATAGGTACAATAAAATAATTTAGATAACAATTGCAATTGCCTCAAGCAGGTAGGTGGGTAGCTGCACAGTAGTCGAAGACAGTGATTTTCAATTTGGATAAGAATCTAGTTGGTTTTTAAAAATATTTAATTTTTATAAAATATGGGACAGTTATCGGAACTTTTAAACAATTATTTTTGATTTGAACATTTTATTTTAATCAGACAGAAATTTCTTTGTGACAACTATAGCTTAGTGTCAGGTCGGAGCGCATGTGCTCGATTTTCATAAGAAACTGGATAAGGAGTTGAGACCAGGGCCGATATATAGCTCTAGATTATCCTTTCAAACTAACTAAAGTTACATATACACGGCTGTCAGATCTTACATCTTTGACAGAAAATGTCTAACAACCTAGTGAACTAAAATTTGTCAGAAAAAGCATAACCTAATAATGTAAAACAATAATATTGTCAGATATCTAACATATCCAGATAATTACTGACAATTTTTATTGGCAGATGGCGAATTTTATGCATTTGACAATGAAATTTCTATTGGCAACACGATACATTTAAAGATCATTTCCACAAAATAAGATTTGGCAACTTTTGTCATACAACAATCTGACAACAGTGTGAACTGACAATATTTGTTGGTAGATAAATTTTGTTGTTTGACAATGGTCTGGCAATGAAATTGTAAGGTTTTCTTACAATCATCTGAACTGAGAATAGACCTATTGATAATAATTTTTATTGTCAGTACATTGCCAGATCGGTTAGCGTTGTATGATCTGACAACATAAAATTTTGCATTTCGTATTAAGATGACAAAAACGTATGTATTGGGAATTCTTTAATTATTTTTTTTTCAAGTCTTATATTATTGGATTACTTCAGGGGCAAACTGTTACGGTTTATACAACTATAGCTTAGATTATAAACGTGGCCCAGTATAAATCTAAGCCTTTCGAAGATGTTATTTAAAAAGTGTTATGTATTATATTTCTCTCTTTCCCAACTGTTGTTTTTTTGAAAACTTTTCTTCTCTTTTCACCAAAGAGGACAAAGTACAGGTATCCATCACAAAAAACAAAATAAAATAACAATTTAACAACACCGCAGAAAAATTAAGAAAAAAAAACAATAAATACAAATGTACACAAAACAGATACTATAATAACAAAAACAACAATAATCATGTAATGGTCAATAAGAGATTCTGCACAAAGAATAAATATAAAACAGTCGTCAGTAAATTAAAGAAAAAATGCGTAGATATAAAAAAGTTCATTGGCATTTACAAACAAATCTAGTCAATGCAGCAGTAGTATCTTTATCTGTCCGACAACTTGTCTTTCTATCTTTCCAACCATCCATCCAAAGTCTATTTAAATACCTACAGATGTATGTATGCATATGCAATATAAGAGTGTAATAATGAAATTAAATTGCGTTTTCACGAAAACACAAATATGTGCGAATAAAGAAAGAAAGACACTTTCAAATGCAATTTAATTAATTAATGTATATATATAAGTTTCTTTGTTTTTTTTCTTTCCTTAAACTTGTGTTACTTTCTTTAACACTGGCCAACAGTGTTGTTACATGGCCATATAAAGGAACTGAAAATGACATCATAAAATAAATATTTTATTATTAAAACAACATTTGGGTGGTGTATTGAGAGAGAATTATTATTGAAACGTAGTAAAATTCTAAATGCATCTAAACAACCCTTAGTCGTCATATTTATTTCATATAATATACAGTAGAAACCCTATAAATAAACTAAGACGAAATTTCTATCACTATAAGCAAAGTTTAAATTTTTTGGATGATATCATATATTGAAAAAATTAGTAAAATTTTGCTTTTTTGGTTTACTATTTTTGAATTTAACTTGGCCTTATCGAAATTTTACTGTATATATATATTCATTACGTTATTCATAAAGGTAGACACATTTAAATGCCACAATACTATATTATTTTATGGCCCATAGATTCTTTTTTAATTTTATTTAATAAACAATGATCTCATCTATTACTAATTCACGTTTAATGCTTTTATAGATGAAACGCAAAAATGTATTTAATAATTTGTAAAAAAAATTAAAAATTTTGCATTTATTTATTATTTTTACTTTATTCGCATGTTTTATTTTTCTTTGCGTTTTAAAAAATTCTTAATATTCGTTCGTTACCCTTAATTTTGACATGTATAATTTTGTGTTTGTTTTTATTTAGTCTACACCTGTCAATATCAAAAAACTTCTTACGTAATATTTACATGTGCTATATGTAAGTTTTTTATAAAATATGTTTTTTTATATAGAGAGGCGCCTTTTGGGTTCTTATATTAACCCATTAGGGTGGGTTATTGTGATGTTCATTGAACTGGACTATATACTAAACTGTAGACTAGACAATAGAGTGTATTAAACATTTATCAAAGATTTATAAATCAAATAGAATATACTATAAAATAGACTATAAACTAGATTACAGACTAGTCTAGACTATAGACTAGACTATAACTAGACTATAGACTAGACTAGACAATAGACTAGACTATAGACTAGATAATAGACTAGACTATAGACTAGACTATAGACTAGACTATAGACTAGACTATAGACTAGACTATAGACTAGACTATAGACTAGACTATAGACTAGACTATAGACTAGACTATAGACTAGACTATAGACTAGACTATAGACTAGACTATAGACTAGACTATAGACTAGACTATAGACTAGACAATAGACTAGACTATAGACTAAACTATAGACTAGACTATAGACTAGAGTATATACTGGAATATAGACAAGATTATAGACTGGAATACAGACTAGACTATAGACTACATTAGGCATAGACTCGACCATAGACTATACGATAGACTAGACTAGAATATAGACTAGACTATATGAGGACTATTAAAGACTTCTACCATTGTCAGGCCGAAGCCGATTTTTATTGAATCAAATGTTCATTTTGATTCTTTCTGACAACAGAATTTTCTTATATTTTTCAACACAAAATAGTTTAAATGTTCCTTAATGAGCTAAAGCATGTATGTAATTGTTTCTCTTCGCACAGATAGCAAACATTTAAATTGTATTAACAATAGAGAAAATAAACAATGTAATACTTATATGATTATAAATAATTTAAATAAACTGAGATTAAGTATAAAATTTAATAACACGGATTTTAAATCAGCCAGGTAATTCTACTAACAACAAAAACAATTTACTAAAAATAATACAAATGGAATATTTTCTTTAAAGAAAAACGTTTTTTAATCATTTTTGTTTTAAACCGGTTTAATAATAATTTCCCATTAAAGATAAACTCAAATATAATTAAATTATTTTAATTTTTTAAAAAAATACTTACAAGATTCACGATTTAACGGCATTTCTGTAATTTCTGTCAAAAGTGCAAAAATTTCTTGTACTTGTTCTAAGGCAGCCATTTTCAATTTATATTTTTATATTAAAAATATTGTTTTTTTTTCTTAATAAAACACACTTAAATTTAATAATAGAATAGTAGAAGAGGAACGAAAAACACACTTTCTTTTCAACGAACGTACAAAATAAAATTTTAGAACTAAAATTTAAAGAAAAAATAATAAAAATTTAATTAAAAAAAATATTAAAATTTACATTCACACTTTATTACGAAATGCAACTGAATGACAACTGACTGCTGCAGTGACTAAAGGTTGAAAAATAACTGATTATTTTAAGCATTCAAAAGATAATTGAAGTAACGTTTTTGTTTTTCGTCTATATGCGGCGTAGGGATGAATGTTTGGATCAACACTTTTTGTTATCAATAATACTTTATTATTGTTGATTATTATTATTAGTAATAGTTACTTTCTATTTTATTTTTTGCACTTTAGATAAGAAAAACTGAATTATGTTTGAAACAATGACAGGTAAAGAACACACACTAAATGTTTGTAGTTATCTATTATTGTAGTTTAAATAAATACAAAATATTTAGTTTGTTAACTTGTTATCTCTATTATATAATTTAGTTTAGACGAATTTTGTAAAATTTGCAAACAACACTTTCTCTTTTAAATAGAAACAAAAATTGTTTTAAATATTATTTATTCACTTTTATAAAAGGGAACTTTTTTTTAGAATAGATTTTATTTTTTTTTTCAAAAATGACCCCCACCTTTGCTTTGCAAGAACTTTTACAAAATTCGTTTCTTTTAGAAAATTAAATGAGTTCTCGAAAACCGTGTGCGTCGATTACGGTATACGGCAAACTAAAGGGAAGATTTTGCCTAAAAACTACAAAAATACACGACAATGAGATAAAAACGCCAGCAGCCTGTCGTAGCATCACCAAAATTAAAAACTATTTTTTGTCACTTTTTTCTGTTGTATTTTTCGTCGTTTTAAATTAAATCCCCAAGTTGTTACAGAATGAACAAAAAAAAAACATAAAACAAAAATAAACAAGAAAATCGAATTCTCTTAGTTTGTCACATTAGGAATCCCAAAGATACAAAGTGTCACTTAAACAAAAAATGTTCAACAATAAAGAAATTTGTTTAAATTAATTTTCGAATTTAAAAAGATTTAGAATTCTCAAATAGATTTTGATTGACGACTTAATATCGTACAACAACTGAAAAAGTCGGCTTGTTAAAATTTTTGAATTTGTTGTTATTATTATATATTTTATATTTGCGTCGCTGTACCTACGACTTGTTAATTGACCGTTTATTTCATTACTCTCAGAACAACTGCAATATAAAATAAATATTTTATTTATTTTATTTTGTAGTACTAATACTACTTTTACTACTACTGCATATTACTCTCTTCTCTTGTCGATTTTTGAGACAATCATTATCTTCATTATCATCATGATGATCATTTATCATAGAGTGTGTATTTAATTGAGTTTTAGATAGCAAGTTGACGAATATGATCATTTTTTATACGATATTAAAACGCGTAATTGTATTCGTTTATACTCGACTTTACAAACAAACTCATCTAGAATAATAACCCTCATTGAGAGTAGAATTACTGGCAAATATTTTAGACATTATTAAACAAATGTATTTGTAATTAAATTAAAAAAAAAAATTATTATATTATAAAATCAAATTGAAGTGTGATGAAATCATAAATTGTATTGAGTTTAATAGAGTTAAACAATTTGCATACACTTGCACACTACGAATGTATTTGTTTAACCACATAGAGGTTATATTGGTGGCGAGTAGAAACGATTTCGTTTTAATTTTAATTTTCATAGAATTGTAGTTAATTTTAAAATAACATTTTCAAAACCACTGCTGTTACCGCTAAAATAACTGAAATTGTTGTTAATCTCATTACAATCTTCAGCAATATTCTAGGGATTTTTTTAATGAATTCAGATTAACGTGATCTAAAATGTTCAGAAAATATTTAACAATCGTCTGAACTTATAATTTTCCTTTTGCAACGTTGTCAGAAAAAGCATTACTGACAATATTGAAAAACAAAAATTGGCAGTGTTATTAGACATTTTCTGCACTGCCAACGTTGTAAGATCTAACAATCGTATTGATCGTGTTTATTTAGGCCTAGATCCTGCTGTTACTACTATCGGCTGATCTTAAGCATTCATATGCAGAATCGGCAGGATTCGTCGTACTTCTGGCATAACTAAAGCATGTCAGGGTCGGTTGGATCATGGTTGGTTGTTATTTCTTGCATAAACTAAAGCTAGACGCATAGATAACTGAGATTTTGATGATCACGATTACCTACTATATCCGCAAATATGTAGTTCGATCTTCTAAGCCATAAAATGGGATGAACTTATTGCAAATATATTGAAAAATTACCAGAATATTCTGTCTAATATTCCTGACAATATATTGAAGATTGAGAACAGCAAGGTCTTTTCTGTCAGGGTAAAGAGTCTGAAGAAACTCAAATAATTCTTACTAAAACCAAATTCACACGAAGCAGTTGAATTACTTAATTCGGACTCTGAGTGACAATAGCGAATTAACCTATTTCTACGACACATTGGTAATTCGTTTTGACAGTTCATCGCCATGATGTTTTCATTCATTATGTCAGTTTTTGGAATATTTCATCGCCAAGAAGTAAAAATTTTGTTCCTTTGAAATTTTCAATTTCTCAATGGGAAAATTGCTATCGTGAACTTGTTGTGAACAATTCATTCACAATAGTTGATTTTGTATGAAACTGAAGAATTTATTTCACGACATAAAAGCCAGTTAACTAAAAAAGTGAAAAGGGAACATATTTCACGTGAAATTATGACTGGCGATAGGGGTGTATGTGTGTATGCAAATTATCATAAATACCCTATAAAAATTGGAGATGACGCTCATTCATTCGTAATTCGTACATAGTACAAACTAAATTACGTACGAAACTATTAATATGATCATCTATTTTCAGAATTTGAAGATCTTCAAGGGAACATTTTCGATTTTATATGCTTTTAATGATAGTATATGTTAGATTAAAAAGTTTACTAGAACAGTGGGTGAATTATAGAGAAAGTCTAAATATTTTTAAATAACATCACACTCTGCCACATCCTTACATCTAAACCACAAAATTTCTCTAAATTCTCAAACACAATCGCCCATTCAATAAAGTAATTTGTAAAAAAGTCAATAAACTATATAAAATCTATATGCCAATAAACCATCTTAATGATATATTCCTCTATTTTCACCTAAACCGCATAAAAAATAATGTTTTGAGGTTCTGCGCTACGCATAAAGACCCATAGATTAGATTAGCAACAAATTTGTTGGCAACAAAACATACCAACACACACACACACACTCTATCTACTATGATGAAAATGACATGGGTTGGTTTTTTTCCTTCTTTTTCTTCTTCTTCATCTTTTCAAAACGTACTAATGAAAACTAACAGCAAACAGAAAAAAAGAGCAATAATTTTGTTTTGGCTGAATGCTAAATTTAGAAATTCAGAAAATTAGCAACTAAACGAAACAAGTGAATGAAAATTGCCACATTCTACAAACATACATACAACATGTTATTAGAAGAAACAAATGAAATAAACAAGCGCAACAAATATACAAAATCTATGAAATTATTCAAATGTAACATATTATAATAAAAAAATTAGATAATAATAAAAAGTGTTGGGGGAAAAAAATAAATGTGTTGTGACGTTGCCGAAAGAGCTGTAAACAAAGGAACGCTATTGAAGAAGAGAGTAACTTGAAAATTTAATGAGCAAAAAAAGCATAATAATTTTATTAATTCAATTTGTAAATTTTGTTGTTGGCAACATATAAAATTATTACACATAATTGTACACTACAAATTTTAATAACAAATTTAACATGTAGTAAGTTCTGTTATAATTTTATTTCGGGAGAAAATTGTCAGAAGTTAGTTATGTTATAACAGTTATTAATCAGTTATGTTAAATAATTAAATATTTATGTCAACTAATTTATTGTCATATCTAACGATTCTATCCATTGTAGGTAGGGTACCCCAAACAAATCAATGTTACGTACTGTTTCACTTAATACAATTAAAGCTTATTGCACGAGAAAAAAACGCGGCATAATGAATTCAAAATTTAAAAAACAAACAAAACAAATTTGAGAATATTTTCAAGGTTAAAGAATGATAATTTGCAAAATTAAAAAATTAAACTTAAATTTAAAAAGCTTTTCAACTTATACAAGTTTGAGGCAAACATGTTCGAAGATGGCAGTGTTGTCAAGTATGTTCTAAAAAAAATCGCCGATAATATATAATCAACATTTCAAGTGAAATATATAAGTAAAACGCTATAATATTCTTCTTTGTTTTAAAGGCAATCCTCAGAATCAACATACGAATCAGTGAACCTTTAAACCCTGAATAATTCCTGAGTTTTCAATGGTTCTCTACCAGTAAACTTAAAGAGTTTCAGTATTAACTACCAGATCAAAAACGCTGGTCTCGACCAGGGTACAAACGGTTTGAGTATTCTATGGTATCCACAAGTCTTAAAATAACCTTTCTTTGTAGTAAAACGACAGCAAGAGACTGAGGCAGGCAATTTATAAGTGCACAAAGTAATGCAGTACACAAGTGCAAGTTAGACCAAACAACAAACACAAGCCTGACCTACCGTCCTTTAAAAATAAATGGCGATGACGTGAAAGGTGTTCTCTATCATATTCGATGACACAAAAGTTATTCTCAATCTTAGGCCCGAAGGTGTGAAATTTTTTGTTGAAATTTTGTAAACAATGAACAGCTGTTGTAAACAAAATCAACAATTGTGAATTAATTATATGTATGAATGTGTTTTATGTAAAATTATATTTCGGGATTAGAATGAATAAAGAAAATATCTCACCTAGATTTTATATAGTGTGACAAAGGAAACTCATTACTGAACCTAACCTAAAGTTAATCGAGCAATTTGAGTTCTATTCTAAGAACTAATCTATGATCATATCAAATTTTACTAAAAACCGCATTTGTGTTGTTGTAACAGATTTATTGTGACTAGATGTTCTTCCCAGGGTTACTGATTTGTCAATTTTAGACAGATTAAGAATCTGGTCATTCCGTAGCAGAGATTCAATTGTTGTAAGAACGGCAATCCTTCTTTGTGTCTGAAGGGATGACGAAATTTTACACGAAATAAAAACTCACCAAAACATTATTTAATGGAATCAAAAATTTACTAATTTTCTTTAATATGAATTTAATTCTCCTAACCCATAGGAAATTAAATTTTTATTAACTTCTATTGCCAATAGGAGTAAAATTTTTGTTGCCATACAATTTTCATTCCGCTCGAAGTGAAAATTGCTATCTGTGAACTTGCTGTGAACAATTAATTCACAATAGTTCTCTTTTCTCTTTATTTATTTACTAACATTGTTCACTTCAAAAAACTCAGCTCGATTTAAAATTTTTCAAAGCAATTTTGTAAACAATAAACTGCTGTTGCGAAAAAAATTTACTATTGTGAATGACAGTCAACTAGAATAGTATGTATTACTATAGCAATGTTCTCCTTGAGGGAAAAAACAATTGTATGGTAAATTTCACATTGTTTTGCCAGTGGGGTGATTGTTTCAGATTTATGTTGAAATTTTCAGTAAAAAAAACATTTTTTTTGTAAATATTATTGTTTATAAACATTTTAATTTCTCTAAACTTTTACATAAAATTTCAATATGTTAAAAATTATTATTAAAAATCTAAATTTTTAGCAAAAAACTGAAATTTATTAAAAAAAAAAACAAAAATCTTAATTTCCATTCCAAAATCGAATTAAATTCTCACCAAAAACTAAATAAACATATTTATATTTAGCTTTTAATAAATTCCAAAACAATGATAATTACAAATCTTTGCTTTTAAAAATTTTATATTTCAATATTTAAATTGGCAAATGCCGGCAGCCAAAACAACAACAACAAAATTACGTTTTTAATAAAAACAAGTAAAGCGATAAATAAATTTATATTTTTAGCTTGTTATCATGTTTAATATTTGTAGAAATGAATAAAAAAAATAAAAGTAAACAATTTTTTTATAACATACTTAATGTATTTTTCTATATTATTTTCAAAAAATATTATTTGCAAAAATTTTCACATCATTTATAATATATTTTTTGTGAATAAATAAAATACAATAAGTGACTAGCAAATTTTTGTGAAGGTATGAGTAAAATCTTCACAAAAACCTGCAAATTAGTTTAGATATTTCAATGAATTGCAATATAAATAAAGAAAATAGTCAATATTGTCAAAATGCTTTTTTTCAAACAGTTGGTAAGTAAAAGTGTTAAATATTTTAACAAAAACTAGTCACAAGATTTTAAAAATTTTAAATAATTTATAAATATTCCATCTGACATTTATAAATGGTACATTAATAATTAAAAAGTTTTCATTCCTTTAAAATCCTGTCACTACTACCACACCGCTTCTGATAATATGTACTGGGTAAAAAGCAAATATTTGCTAATAATATTCCCATTAGTACAGTCAGTAAATGAAATAAATTAGCGTTATGAAAAATTAAGTGTAAAGAAAGAACACAAATCCTAAATTAAAATACAATATATTTTTTTGCTGTAGTTAAAAGCTGACTGACTTTTTTTCTGTTTTTTTCATAATTAATATTTATAAACACCTTCTGCTGTAAAGAAACAGCAAAACAAAAACCGGCCTGTAATTGTTGCATGTTTTTTGCTAACACTGTAGGTGTGTTCATATGAAACTATATATTTGTAGCGCTAATAAATCTATTTTAACTTGTTTGTTTCTTGTTGTCAGCCAGATTTTGAATTTCTAAATGGATTTGTTTTTATTTTTTTTTTTCAAGTAACTATGATTTTAAATTTTCCGCATTAGTAATTACAACATGAACACTCATTAATTATAGTGACTATATTTGTTTGCCCAAAATTTATATTTCGTTTGCTTAATGAAAAAAGAAATATGAGAAACGTGTTTGTGACCTTTTATTTAAGGTTTTTATTATACATAATAGCAAAATTATACAAATACTAGATTCTGGTTTATTGTTTCTTTCCCTCTAATGGATCGACGAATAAAGACAACCTAAAAGTAGACTATACTTTTCAAAACTGAATTTGAAATTGAGAAAAAAATCTATATTACACTTTTCTAATTTTATAAACTTTTGTTATATTGACTATAGTTTGATCAATAGACTAGATTATAGACAAGACCATAGACTTCTATAAACTTTTGCTAAGTACACAACAGCCTATTCATCATAGGTACATACTAGTCTATAAACTATTTCATAGATTAGTCAATAGACTGGTCCATATACAAGATAATTAAATAGTCCAAAGACTTCTCAATAGACTAGTCCATAGATTGGTTAATAAACTAATTCATAGACCTGCCTCTTAACAAGTCTATAAACTAGACGAGTCAATTGCCCATTCAATAATATAGTACGTAAACTAGATTAAACTATGACATCGACTCGTTCTTCGCACCGGAACGACTGGTAGTTAAACTAACAACGACCAAGGATTGTCAACCCAGCCACACTGACTTTACACGTGTCGATGTTACAACAACATGACATAGACTAGTCCAGAGACTAATTCATAGTTTCTGGACTAGTCTGCATTCTATTTAGTACATTTTAGACAAGTGCAGAAATTAGTCAATGGTCATTAATTAGTCATTAATCAATACACTGTTCCATAGGTTAGCCAATAGACTTGTGATTCCCTTGAAAAGAGTGAAGATTCGAAAAACAGAGAAACAATAATCTAACAAGAGAAACTAGAATGAAAGAAGATAGTTAGAAACGATTTGCTAAATCGATTATATTTCCTTCCCAATTGTCCGGTATATTACCGTCCAACTTACAGACAAAATACCTATTTGACAATCATTATACTGTGTCTACTATTTACATTATACATTATGATGAATGCTCATACAAAACAGATAAAAAGCGGCGTAAGACTCTATCAATTCTCACCACGATAGTATAATATTTGGAAGGTCATCGCCCACCCGTTACAAACGAGGAACGAAACCTACCACATCTAGAGTGGTATTGACATAACTTAGATCGAGACAGTACTGTCTTGCGTGTGACACAGACTCACTCAATGTTTAACACCTTTTCAAGTGCAGGCCAAATCTAACTCAGCTGGAAACTGAATCCCTTTAGACTCAGCAGATAGATACGGGGTCGTCTACTGAGTTTAGATCTATCTTGTTTGGATAACCATAGCGAAGAAGAAGAGTAGTAACTGCATATGTATATGTACGTTAAATTTCTAGTGTCGCTGCTACAACAACAGCAACTGGACTAGTTCATAGCTTAGATGATATGTACTCGACCAAGACTAAACCATGGATTACACTAGACCAGAGAATATTCCATAATTTGGAACATTGACTAGTTTATACTCTAATACATAGTTAATTAGTTGGTTAGTTTCAAAGGACGATGTACATATATACATCAAATCCGAAAAAATACACCTAGGCCTCTATTAGGCTTGTTGTGCGCTTCTTAACCAGTGCCTCAGGTGGGAATCTAACCCACCACCACCGATCTACCAGATTAGAGCTCTAACCACTAACCTACCGGATTCCACTCTAATACATATATCAGTTTATTAAATAGTCCATGTCTGTCTCTGACATTTGTATTTTTTTAGTAAACACTCATATTTACAACACAATCTCTTATGAGAAAACTATATGCTTAAGCATAAAATTTAAATCGATGAGCCTCTTGTTTTACAAGTGACATGAGTTCTCAAGCATTATTGTCATTCTCTAGACAAAAATTCACCAAGTAAACATTTTTTTTGAATTGGCAAAAATCCAAAAAAAAATAAAAACACTTATAGATAATAAACTCAATACATAAAAATTGAATTGTTCAGAAAAAAAGAAACATAAAATTTATAGCATAATTTAAGGATTACAAAAACGCAACATTGCTTGTGTGTTTCCTTTCAGTAAACATCAATAATTTTCGGCTGAGAAGACTGACGTCATTTTGAAAATAAAAAATGACATTTTACAAATGTAACGAAGCATTAAAACGACATTTACAAAAAAAAAAAAAAAAAAAACAGAAATATTTTGTAATGTGAGATTGTGTTGTTAATACAGTTTAAATGTAAAAAAAACAACAACTGTACTTTATTTTATACACCTTCATAGAATTTTTAATTCTTTTCAATAATTGCATGTTTTGCAAAATAATTGCGTTTTTAAATATAATTGATAGAAAAGAATATATGTATATATGTGTGTGTATGTGTATGTACAAAATTAGCATATAAATACCATATATAGAGCGTAATAGCAGACGTGTTAGCCAGCAGTAAGTAAAAAAGAAAACAATTAGAATTGATTTTCTTTTAAACAATTTTAAAACAATGTTTTCTATATAGAGCTGTTGGCTGGTTGGTTGTAAGAGAAACAGCTAAACAAGTTTTATAAGGACATAAGGTTTTGTGAAATACCAAATAAATATATAAACACCATTTCCCTAGAGTTAGAAATTTAGTAATTTCTTTTAGAAATATATATTTTTTACCTAACAAAGTTGATTTTTAGTAATAGGAGGAAATGGTGTACAATTTATAAACCATAAAATAAAACTATATACAAGTGGTCATTGAACTAAAGGATAATAGATATATAATAGCTTTAATACACATACATGTAGAGGTAATATGATATACATATATGTTTGTGCAAAATATACTTAAGCAAAAAAGTTTTTTTTTAAGTGTAAGCATACTTATAGGCAAAAACATTATAAGCAAAATTAATATAAATATTTTAGAGCATAGACACTAAGTCTAGCTGGTTTTTTGTTTTAAATTCTATACAATTCTTTTTTATTTATTACAAAAATTTACAGGCGTTTTCTTGTTTTAAAATTTTTGGTTTAAAGACAAGCCAAAAATATGGCAACAAAAGCGAAGAGGAGAGAGAGAGAGAAACATAGAATTGATTAACTTACCTCGTGGATGTAAGCGTTCCGGCTTAAACCATGCGTCTGAAATTAGTAAATATTGATTATTTTTAAGGTAAAGAGGTGTTAAGAGAGAAAAAAGCATGATTAGTTAAGAAAATTAAAACATAATAACATAACTTCAAGAAACAGATGTTTAAATGCAAAGAAAAGAGTTAAAAAAATGAAAATATAAAGCATACTGTTAGGAGGTTAGTTAAAAACAAATGTAGAGTATAGTTGTTAGGTTAATACACATACAAAGTTAAATTACACACACCAATTGCTTACTACTACACTTATAATAGGAAACCAAATAGATTATATATTTTTTTTTAATATAAAGACACTTACTGGGATCTAATAAGGAACATATAAAAGGACGTTTTTTGTAAACACCATTTTGTGCAGGTTGTTCTCCAACTGTATCCATTTTTTTATTATACTTTTTTCAATTTATTTAATAAATTTAAATTTTATTGTTTAATTACTTTCACTTTCAAAATCTTTTGTTTATTAGAAAAAATTATGTTTAAAACTTTTTGTTTTTGTAAATTGTTTACTCAAGACGTCAGCGTTTTTTTTAAATGTGCTAATTTTCGAAATTTCCGTCAATATATATAAACGAGAGCTTTATTTTTTTTTGACAATTTTTTTTTTTTTTTTATTAACAAAAATTCGATTAATCAAATTTGTTATTAATTCTTCTTATAAATACAAAAAAAAATTAATTTCTTTTTAAAACTCTTTTTTTTTGCTTCTAATTTCTTTTTATTAATATTAAATGATTGCAAAAATAATTATTTATATGTTATGGCCCAGTATATTGTAACAATATTACGTTTATCACGTTAACACATCGAAAAACTAACTAAAATCGAAACGAGTATTACTTAAACAGTACACGACGAGTACACTTGCCAAAGAACACACTTAGCTAGAAGAAGTCCTGTCGTAATTGTGATTGAATTTCCTGATTGTTAGACAAGGAAACCTATAGTAAACCTCAGTCAACCTAAATAATGCGCAGAGCTTAAATCCGCATTAAAAGAGCGTTTCTTGTAGGGAGGCATATGGAGACTTTATGTCGCAAAAACTATGAATAGCAAAAAAAAAAGGTTTAACAAGCAAGACAGTTCACAGACTTTATTTGAGAAAAATAACTAGAGATTAGTCAGTATATCTTTAAGGTTACCCCTGACCCTTATGTTATATTGCCTGTGTAATGCCAAAAACGAAACAACATTTCATTTGATATGCGAAAAAAAGTCTCCAAGTTATTGATTATTTTCTGTTCCAAAAAAATTGCTGACTAGTGGTGAATTTGGTAATTAAGGGTGGTTGTCTATTAGTGATTTTGGATCATGCGCCTAAGGAATTTGTAATTTTACAAAATTCTCTTTATGACAGATGATGAATTCTCATTTTAACAAAAACACTGTTGCTGTTTTTATTTAGAGTTTATAAAGAGATGAAAACATATTAAATCATTTTTGTAAATTGTTTTTGACTAAAATTAACTAATGAACTTGTAAAAGATTATGTTGACTAAAATTTTCTAGTCTAAGCTGCAAAAACAATTTTACAATACTTTCTCTAGAGATATTTTGAAACTTTGCCGGTCTTTGTTATTATCAAGTTTAGCTACTTTTTTATATATAGGAGCCTGTGACTGTATTTCGACTTTAAGAAAGGAAAACTTATTAGACAATTTTGTTTTAGATTCTTAAACAACTACCTTGGATCTCGCTGTATCGTCATTATTTCTGTAACCCGTTACTTAGAACGGTTCTTAGGGAACTAGTTCTTAGAAAGAAGTTATACATTACTACAACACTAGTCCAGTTGAACGCATACTAGTACCAGAACAACTTCTTGGAATCAGTTAAAAATAATTAAAAAAAAAGAACTATTTGAAAGTGAAACGCAAAGGTTCTTTGCAGCTTCTTTCGAACTAGTCCCAAGGATGATAAATTCGAATAAAAATCATTGATAAAAGAACTAGTTCCTTAAGCATTACGTAGAACGAGTGTCGACTCTATTACTGTTTTATAGAACCACTTCTGAAGGTGACAATTTCTAACATAAATCATTGGTCTAAACGCTGCAATCTAAAACTAAAACAAGTTTCCCTGGGAAGTTATTTGCCCTCCCTATCGGAATGGAGTGTCGACTCTATAACACTTTCATAGAACAACTTCTGAAGGTGACAATTTCGAACAAAAGTCATTGGTTTCAACGCTGCATTCTAAAACTAATGCAATTTTTTCTGGTAATTTGCCCTCCCTATCGGAATGGAATTAAGTGACAGAACAGATATTAAGCTCAAAATTTTCTTCAACAATCAAAACATTAAGTAAAACCCTAAATTTTCCATAAGTTCCAAATTTTTAAAATTTACTAAAATTTCATTTTAATTGATAATGTTAAAAATATTTTTAAAAATTTCACTAAATTTCAAAAATTTTACTAAAAACTATATTTTTTCAAAAATATATTTTTCTGAAAACTTAAAATTTTATTAAATTATAAAAACATTAAATAAATTCTGTTTTAAATTTTGTTAAAAACCCAATTTTTTTTTAAATTCATTTCTAATAAAATATTTGAAAATTCACTAAAAATTGGAAATTTTACAAAAATCTCTAATTTGTACCAAAAATTTAAAGTTTTAATAAATTTTTTTAAGTAAATCGCACCAAATTTTTATTAAAACTAAAATATAGAAAAATTTTAAATTTAAAAATTTCACTTTGAAATTTTACAAAACATTTACGGTTTGTTTCTCTAAATGCGAACGAATAAGTATTTTCTAGTTTTATATTGAAAACAACAAATAAATTCAAAAAATTAATATTGTTTTCAATACAACAAGAGAAAGAAATGTTCGTTCGCATTTAGAGGAACAGGTAGTTGAAGTTTTATACAAAATTTTGAATTTTCACATAAATTCTATATTATACCAAATCGTAAATTTTAACAAAAATTGGAATTAATAAATTCCTAGCAAAATTTTGTCAAACTAACGTACTTATATGGATTATGAGAGCTTAAGCACTTAAAAATATTTTTTAATTAAAACCAAAAACGTAGATATTTAAAAGCTACACTTGTACACGGTTTTTTTATGTAGATTTTTAAAAGATTTCAAATAAAATTACATGAAAACAATTCATGTAACAATTATATACTTGTAACCGCACGAAATTGTTAGTTTTTTTTTTCTAAAAAATTTTATTAAAATATTTAGAATAAAGTTTAAAATTATTCAGTTTTTTACAAAACGTGGTTAAAAAATGTTAAAATTATCAAAATTCTTTCCTTTTTTACTTTAAAAAAAATTAAAGTGCAAAAGCAACTTTAATTACCGTTTGTTATTTTTTTTTGTAATAAAAATAAAACCAACAATAAATGTCACAAAGAACTAAAAATGTAAGATAAATGGAAGAATATCTAGGCAATAAAAAAAACAAAAATACAAAACAGCTAAAACAACCAAGCCCTAGTGTAATTTGTTAAACATTTTTACTATTTTAAATTACAATGAATTTTTCCTGCTTAAAAATAAAATCGAATATAATCAATAAAAAAAATAAGAAACTTATTTTTTGTTACCACAAAATACACCACATGCCAAGAGTAAAATCAAAAAAGGTAAAATAAAAAAACTAAGCAAGAGGTTTTTTAAACATTTTCCTACAAACTAATTGAAAAAAAACCCAAAAGATACAAGAGAAATTCCAAACTTAAGTTTTTTTTAGTACTTATCAATTTGGCATCGATTAAAATGAAATGTGCTCAAAGGCTATAGACAGAACAGAGCACTGCTGCAGCTAGCTGTAGCATCAACTAAATCTTAAGTACAAAAAATAAAAATTACAAATACATGATGCATGGACAGACTAACTTTACTACTAAAATAACAATTCATGTCAATGACAATGAAAAGAAAAGCAAAATAATGCAACAACTACTACAACATATGAAATATTCCAATTGGAGCGCATACATACGAAAAAGGAAAAAGAAAAATTATTTTGAAAAAGATTTTCAATAATATTGATGACGGCACAACAGAATAATGAACAGAAAAAAAGAAAATAAAGACAAGAGAAGATTTTTTGGCTGGCCAACAATTAAATTAAGAACAAATGGAAAATGTTGTACAAGCAAATTTTATTTTAAATCATACAGATTTAATAAATAACTTTCTTTGATGATAATTGATTTTTTGTTTGCTGTGCAAAGTTTAAGTCTTAAGTTTTACAAGGAGTTGTTTTTTCAATAAATATTTTTTTTAACAATTTTATAATATTTGTAAATTTCATTTTGGAACTAAGGTTTAGCTAAAATGGATAGCCGTGAACTACTTAACCAAGTTTTAGTAGCTCACGTGGTTCCGTCTAATTTCGGTAACGTTGTGATGCCCTATAGGGTCAAAGGAGTTTTTTTCTACAAAACTACTCACTATTTCCTGAGTTAAACCAACTGGTTCGATTCACGTAGTTAGTTCGAAAAGAGGATGTATACACATAAAATCTGAAGAAAGGCCTCTATCGGCCCTGTTGTGCGCTCCTTAACCAGTGTCAAAGGTGGGAATCGAACCAACCACCTCCGGTCTACCAGACTAGAACACTAACCACTAACCTACCGGAGGCCACGATTCACGTATATTATAATATTTTGTAGATTTATCCCGGATATATCCTCCACACAAGAGAGAACAGCAGATTTCGAATAGTGTTCCCCGTTCCCATTAAATGTCGTACAGTAACAGAGGAGATATACACCCCTATCGCCAATAGAAGTGAACATTTTGTTCAATTGAAAATTTCATTTCCCTCGAAGTTAAAATTGCTATTGTAAACAATTCATTCACAATAGTTGATTTTGTATGGAACAGCTGTTCAATGTTTACAAAATTTCATCAAAAAATTTCGCAACAGGGGAATTTTTTCACAACAAAAAAGTTAGTGAACGAAAAAAGTGAAAAGGGAAAATATTTAACGTGAAATTATGATTGGCGATAGGGGTGATAGTCCGTCTCCTCCTCATTGTAATAACTTCTGCAGTAGTCATTGTACTAGAGAACCATTATTCTGATTGCCAATAACACAGTATTTCGTTATTACCGATAACAGCGTTCTAATTTGTTCCCTACAAAAGAGCCCAGGTTGACCTCAAAGTTAGACAGGTGATTTCACTAAACCATCTGATCTGAGCCATTTCATAGAGTCCATTTTGAACAAGTGCATTAGTTATTAAGGGAGGAAGGGTAAGTGGTAAGTTCGTTCGTCAGCAATACAGTTTCCAGAAATAATTACTATGTGCATTGACCCATATTTCCGTTATCCTAGAATGTCTCGCTATCTTTTTAAGAAACAGCCGACATTCTTCGGTTAACCTAGATGTCGGAAACACACCCGCTAGGTTTTTGATTGTAGCTTTGCTGTCCCTATATATACGTATATACCCAGATATTCGACAATTTCCCGCTCGTTTTATAGCAGATATCTTTAAAGGACAATTCCAAATCTTTCAATGTAAAAGCTCCCACCTACCCTACCGCTACTTTTGGAGCCATCTGTAAAAACATCACTGAGTGAGTGGGTTTTATATACTTTGTTCCTCTAGGAAATCAGAATAGAGAACTGTTTATCTAAGTGAGTTTTTCGTATCGCAATAGTCAACATTTAAATGCAAGGCTTTGAAATGAAAGTTATATTAACATTATTTGCGCCGATTTTCGGATAGATATTTGAGTTAATAATGACAAAGAAAAGGCACAAATCGGGAGGTGCAGTTGTATAGGCGCAAGGTTAAATAGTGGATCAATAATGGTTTCGTCCCTGTGCCAAAAAACAACTTGTGGAACCAATATTTTTGTGCGTTACAAACATCAGCACAAATGTATAATATATAACACTAAGGTAGGGTTTAAAAAAAATTAAATTTCACAAAATTCGAAATTCACTAAAACAAAGAATTACATAAAATCGATCTTTTACATAAAATATTTAACCAAAAATGCAAAATAAAAAACTGGACTTTTGATACAATCTGAAGAAAAATGTTTAGAAAATTTAAGAATATTAAATTTTGAAAATTTTCTAAAAGTTGTTCGCAATTAAAATGGTCGAGTAACTATAATAAATTTAAAAATAAAATAAATTTTTAACCTTCAGATTTTAAAACAAACAGACCAGTTAATACTTAAAAAACTTCTTCAAAAAATAAAACATAATAATGAATAATCCCCACTACTTTTTAGTTTCAAGTGTTTAGTTAAATAATTAGAAATGCCAGTAAAAGAACTATTTTTTTCGAACTTTAGACATGACGACTAGAGTAATACAAAAAAAGTAAGAAAAAAAAGGAAATTGTTTAAGAAAGAAAATAGAAAAAATAAGCCAAGTAACACGCTCTTGGTAACAGAAGTAAATGTATTCGATGAACATTTTAAGACTTTTTTTTCAACTCAATAACAAGTGAAGCTTTAAAAGATGTACCAAAACTAAGAAGCAAAAAAACTTAAGAAACATTTTAAAAGAAAAATACCTTTCAAAAAAAAAAAAAAAAAAGAATTGAGGCAAGTTTGAAAAAAAAAAGAAATACATACAATATAAAGCAATAAACAAAATGAAATGAAACATTTCTAAATATAGAGAAATAAATAAATTCACAATCATATGACTCACAATTTTGTTAAATGTATTTAACAAAAAAATAATGCAATAAACAAAAAAAAAGCCGGTATGTAGATATATGAATGAAAGAAAAAAAACACAGATTATAATAAAATTCTTTAGAAATAACGAAATCAAATTTTTTGAAAATATAAAACAAGAATTAATTAAAACATTTTAAGGGATTTAAGAAGAAAATTAATTAGTTACTAAACTATTTAATTAAAAGAAAGTCATACATTGAAAATGTTTAATATATTTTCAGTTAAATGTATTTTCCATTGTGGCTTTTTGTTATTGTTGCTGTGTGTATGACATCATTATCTGTTAGCAGCAGAATAAAAAAAAAAATATGATTCATAACAAACAAATAAAAAGTAATAATGCTAAATAATAATAAAAACGAATGGAATAAAATAGAAGGAAAAAAGTGTATCTAACAAAATCGACAAAAAAATAACGTGTCACTAGGCGT
Organism: Lucilia cuprina; assembly: GCF_022045245.1. Lineage (NCBI taxonomy): Eukaryota > Metazoa > Arthropoda > Insecta > Diptera > Calliphoridae > Lucilia > Lucilia cuprina. The sequence goes on from NC_060950.1 coordinate 4,551,858, forward strand.
TTAAAAAAAAAAACTAACCGACAGACAGACAACACACTAACAAACAAATTTGATCAAAATTACAATATTAATAAACCACCTTTAAAAAATAATTTAATAACACATTAAGGACTTAGGGATATGCAAATAATGACCTTTGATCTTCTACAAATGTTCAATTTTCTAGTTTAACAAATTGCTCTAGTGTTTTCTGCATTTAGTTGATAACCAATCAAACAAACAAACAAACAAACATGCTTTATGATCAACTTGTGATTAGATTAAATAAACAACAACAAAAAAAACACCTCAAAATAGTTTAAAATTTATTTTACAACAATTTAAATAAACCAAACAAAAAACTGCAACAATTGTTTAATTAACGAATAAGAAGAAACAAAATGAAAATTGACATGTAAAAACAAATATTACATGATGTGACGACGCAAGCTACAGACCATCCAAAAAGCATCAACCAACCCAACTACTCAATAAAATGTATTTAAAACAAACTGGTGGTGGAATCACCTCCGTATCAAAGTTTAACTTTTGGAAATTGTAATATAAGCTTGAAATTTAATAACTGCGTAATATGATTCCAAGAGATAACATTTTTAAATTGCAATTTAATTCAATTTCGATGGGATTTTAATTACAATTCAGATAACAATTTAATTATATTTTAAATAAATTAAATACTTTTGTGAGAAAATTTATGAAATGAAAACGAACTTTAAATTAGAACTTATGTTCGAAATACATACTCTTACTAACAAAAGAAGAATTCATGAAAATATAAAACCCTATTCTGAATAATAAACTCCCTGGGAGTTAAATCCCTCTTTTATATTTAAAGAAAGTGAAAGGAAACAAATTCCTTGGAGAGTTTTAATAATATCTAAATTACAAGAATTCATTTTCGAAATTCGAACATAATTATTTTGTTTTAAAATCATTAATTTCTTCTAGTTTAAATGCTTTTGTAAAGATATTTTCGAAAATATAAGTTTACTGAAAGATTTTTCGAAAATTCGAAATTGAGTTCGAAAAAATTTTGAAGTTTATATTCCAAATTCTAACTAAATAATTTCAAAATTATTTATCAAAATTTTCAAATATTTACAGTATATTCTCCGAATAAAAGCTTTTTAGAAATTTTTGGAAATTTTATTCAAAGTTTTCTTCGAATTTTTTTCAAATTTTAAAATTGTTTTGAAAATTTAAATTTATATTCGAAAAATTTTTTGTTAAATAATTCAACATTTTCACAATTTTTCTTTTTGAAAATAAATTTTGGGTAAAAAAAGTTTTTTTTTCGAAATCAAAAGTGCTTTTCGATAATGGTCTGTAGCTAGAAATATGTTTCAAGCTTCCAATGTAAACCAACAAATGGAATTTAATAAAAAAATATAATTTATTAAAAAAAAGCTTACCCAAACCGTATTTGTAGAAAATATCCTCCACCGATACAATATTTGGTTGTTGTGCATTCGTAGCTTTTTTTGTTGTAGTAACAGTCGATGTCTTGGACTTTGTGTCGACAACAACGGGAGTTGGTGTTTCTGTTTTTGATTCTGGAACTACTGGCGCCTGTGTTGCTGGTGGTGGCTGAGTTTTAACCGGTTCCGGTACAATCGGAGCTGGTTTAACCACTGGAACTGGTGTGGGTTCTACAACAGGAGCCGCAGCAGCCTTTGGTTCGACTGGTTTAGCTGGTATTTCAGCTTGAACAAAGTCCTCATCATCGTCCTCGACATCCAGGTCGGTAGTGGGTAAGTTTGTCACTGCTGCTTTCATTTGTGTGGGAAGTTTAGCGGAAGCCTGTGAATCGGGAGTAGCAGTGCGCTCTTCCTTAAAGTCGCCCAAAAGATCTTCAGAGGAAATGAATTTCTCATTGTCCTGTTCTTTTAAAGCATCCGTAGCGGGTATTTTCTTAACCGGTGAGGGATTATAAGAAATGGAAGGAGAATCGTTGTCTGAATCTTTGCTAACAGCGGCTGCTGTTGATGTTTTACCAAATGTGGTCATGGGAGCATTGTCGTCCATGAAATTGTTGAAATTATTATTGGCAGATTGTACATTATCAGCCAAAGGAGCAGAGGCCTCAAACTTATTATCACCACTGCCCAAATGTGAACCGAAAAGATCATCGACAGCCTGGGCAGCCTTCTTCTCAATTTCCTTGGCCTTGTCACCAGCCGCATTCATAAAACCGCGTTCGGCATTCATGAAATCATTGGTGGCAGCAGCCACACCTTGCTTAGCTGCATTACTGGTTTGACCAAAGAAATCTTCTAATTCATCTTTTGATTGTGAAAATTTGGCATCCAATTGTTCCTGGGCCTCTTTGGCTCCGGCCGACATACGCTGTACAAAAGTCTGTGGATCTACATGTTCAAAATCCATCTCCTTTTGGTCGTTGCCAAAACTTTGCTCAGTGTGTGAGTTATCATCTTGACGTCCTCCTCCCCCACCTAGGTTACCTAGTAAATCCTGACCCACTTGTTTGGCTGCTTCACTTGAATGACTGAAGATGTCATCAGCTGTGGCTGCAGCTTCCTTTTTCAAATCGGTAAAATTGAAATCCATTTTTGTAGAATAGAGAAAAAGGATGTTTTTTCTTTCGTTTGTCCAATTGGTTGTGAAAATTTATTTTTCAACGAAAAGTGACGTATGGGGTTTTTATCACACTTTTCTTCACACACACACACCTCGCTCTGGAAAAAACTCTCTTTTTATAAATTGTATCTCTCACGCTTTTTAGGAGGACTCTTTTTTGTTTTTTTCTTGTCAAACTTTTTCCTTTTGAATTTCACAATTTTTCTAAATAATTCTTGATTAATCACAAATTATTTTTTTAAAAACTATACTTTTTTTAATACTTTTTGTTCAAATACGAATGTTTGTTAAATAAATTACAAATTTATATTGCGGCTCCTTTTTGTTTCAATTAACACAGTTTTCTCGACTTAGCGTAACGATGATGGTTGCACTTCAAAAACCAAATTGTAAATGATTCAAATATGTACGCAGTGCTTTTTTCATCTGCTTCTTCTTTCCTGCAGTGAGTGGGGTTCTCTTTTTGTTTGTGTATATATTTGTTGAGCTTCACACAATAATTTTCTTTGTAAATTTATTTTGTATATTATTTTATTAGTTTTTACTACTTCTTTTGTTTTAGGAAATGTATTTAAATTATTTAAATGTAATAAATATATTCTTATATTTCTGTAAATTACTTTGAAATTTGAAAAGCCCTTTTTTCCGGCTCAAAAGCTGTTTTTCCCTTTTTTTGCAATAATGAAATGTCAAAAAGATCAGAGTTGTTATATATTGTAAAATGTGAGCTTTTATAGTATTGTAAAACGATTTAAAAGAAGAGTGTTAAAAAACGTTGTTGCAACCGAGGTGAGTTCATCGTTTGAACTGTATTATCATGAACCCTGTTATCAGCCATTTCTCAGATTCAAGCAATTTTTTTGGCGATTTTGTTTTATAGACAATTAGTTACAAGTCCACAAAAACGTGAAAAAATCGGTGTTTGTACGAGCAATGTTTGTGTAGTGTGTGTTGGAATGAAAAAAAGTTTGATTCTCAGGCCGCTTTTGTAATCTATTAGGGCCTTTAGTTAATTAGTTTTTAATATAATGAAATGAAGGAACCTATACAATTTATTGTGAGAAATCGCTGGAATTCGTTTTCTACCCCCTAACTACAATTACTAAATTGATCAATTATCAACACTAGAGTATCACTTGACAGCAGTAAGCTACACGAACAAGATGGTGACAACAAAGAAATCAACAACAATATTTGACAACGCCCGCCTCTTGTTTTTGGCTTTGTTGCATATTAAACAACAACAAACACATAAATCTGACAGTTTTATCATATAGAGAAAGCGAACAAAACAATAATCAGCTGTTTGAGTGATATTACCTTGTTCAGTCTGCACTGGTGTGTAGTTTTTTTTGCTCAGTCGGGCTCGTCCGTCGTTATAGAGTTTAGTCGTTTGTTGGTGTTTTTTTTTTGAATAAGAATTTCTTGTTTAATAGAATTCTTACTAATTAATAAATTTGTTGTTGCTTGGCTTGGTGTGTGTTGCGGTGGTGACGACAGATAGAAATTGGAAAAAATAAAATGGGAAACCTTGACGGTGGTACTACTTTTACAGAAAACGGCTTAACAGCATCACCAGCAGCAGGCAGTGGCTGTTCCAGTAGTAGTACCTTAACAAATAATGCAGCAGAAATAGAACAACAAATACAATTTGATAGGGAGCTGCATGAGAAAAAATTTGCAGCACCGGCATACAAGGAAATACGCACACGAAAAAATGGTCTCAAGGCTAGTGGACGAGTGGTGACCATGAACGGTAATGGCATTAAGGTAAATAAAAATATGGGACATGTGTGAAACAATCAAAAAATTTGCATATTAAATTATGAAATGAAAGTAAAAATTTAATGGAAATGAATGGAGAATAAATATGTTTGAAAGTGTGTTAAGAAATTAAAAAAGAAAAAAACTATAAATTTGTTAACTTGTGTTGGTGGTGTGATTTTAATGATAGAATTGGGAGTTGCCAGATAATGTTATGATAAAATAAGGTGTTCAAATGATAAGCTGTAATTAATAATTATCAAATATATACAACTATATTGGCGAACTTTTATTTAAAACGTTTAAGACAAATGCAAAAGAGTGAAATATAAAGTGCAGTGTTTTTGTTTTTATTTAGAGAATATGTTACAAAAGTTATCTGGCATCTTTTTGTGCAGTAGTGTTTTCTTTACGCGTTTAAAGCGCTGCTACTGCGAAGCTATAAAAAAAGGCGTGCTTGTTTTGTGTGTTTTTCGATTATTCTTAGATAAAATTTTTGAAATAATTGGTATTCTTGAAAAAAAACAAACAATTTATTTTAGTATTGAACTTGTTTATAATTCTTTAAGACAACGTTTTTGCATATTTGTTTTTTGGTTGATCATTAAAAACACAAGCTTTAGTTGTTTGTTTTTGTTATTTTTTTCTTATTGGAAAGTTATTTTCATTTTGACATTTAGAAAATGTTCTATTTTTCTTTAGAGTGACCAGGTTTTATTGATAATGTCCTTGTAATAGGTGGCAACTATTGTTTTATTTAATACATAAAGGAGCTCACGACCCATTCTGAAACTAATTAGCTTAGCTTACCATAATACCAATAAAGATTTCTAAGTCGCTTTACTTCCCCAGGAAGATATTGACTCTTTATGAAGAACGTGCTTGGACATTTCTTGTACTCCTTGTGAAGAGTGTAGGGTTAGTAATTAATTTCGAGACACTCGTTTTTAGTTTAAAGTTTTCATGTATGTAGGTAGCATCTAAAAATATATGACAATTGTAAACAGCAGTGTGATTTAGTTGAAATTAAAAAAAATAAATTAAATCAAAACATTTACAATTTTTAAAAAAATTTTTGAAATCGTCATGAGAATTTTTAAATAATTTTCGAAAATTCTAACTTATGTTCGAAAAAATGTTTAAATAATCCTTAAATAACAAAATTCAAAATTTTTTATTCATTTTAGGGTGAGTTTTTCTGATAAAGATAATCTTCATTCTTTGGTTAAACCTGGTTTAATATATGTTTCGTGTTTTTCAGTTATCAGTAAAGTCACTTATTATCTTAGTTTAACTGAGTATAATTGGCCAATTAAACTCAAGTTATAAGTGAGAAAACACAATTAACAAAAACAATAAAACAATGATTTCGGAAGAACAAAAACATAATATTTTAAGTATACTAACAATACTAACAAAGTTAACTGAGCTTAAATCTAAAACTGAAAAACACAATTATCGGTGAAAGTCCGTCTAAATTTGTTACGAGTTTAATCTAACAGCAAGTTAAGCCTAGTTTAACTAATGAGTAAGAAACCCGCCCTTAGCCAATTGTTCAGATTTACCAATGTTGAACTAAAAAAGTTCAAAGTTTTCTTTATTGAAATTTAAAAATAATTAAAATTTGAAATTAATCTTTAAATCATAAGGATATTTTGGGTTTAGTTTGAACAAAAAAAAAAAAAAAATCGAAACTGTGCTAAGTAGAATGAATGAGAATATTTGTTAATTGCACTAACATTAACAAATAAAATTCCAAAAATATTTTAAAATTGTTGTACATTTTGTGTTATCAATTATCTACAGCCATGTGTGATTCGTTAAAATTTCTTGCGTTCATAAAAAAATCGATAAGAAAATGATTGAATAACGAGCTTACCTTTCTCTTATCAATTGCAGTTTAATTATTTTTATTATATATATTTTTTTTGTACATACAACTGGGATTTTTGAAACAGAAATACGATGAATCATAGAGTATATATACAACAATTTGTTTATATATAAAAAATAACCTAAACAATTAAATTAAGTACCTTAAATAATTAAAATACTTCTTTTATAAATTTAGTTAATTAGTCATTGTTTTTAAACTATAAAATTAGAACATTTAAGATTGTTAATGTTGCATTGATAATTTTGTTATAGGGTGTTGCTTTCTTTTCATGTAAAGATTTACAGGGTCATTGTTTATAGGCTAATAAATAAATAGGTACAAAATCTATTTATTTAAGTTTGCCAAAAAAAAAAAAATAGTGTTTCCGCTTTAATTTTAAAGCAGGTTGACATTTTTAAATATTTGAAAATATTGTTTCAAAATACCTATGTATGTATGTATGTATGTATGTATGTATGTATGTATGTATGTATGTATGTATGTATGTATGTATGTATGTATGTAGTTGCTCCAGAGACTATTCATTTTAGTTTAGTTACTATAGGTATATACCAACAAAATTTGTTAATAAAGCTTATCTAATCGCATACGTAACCATAATAACTTTTGTCCCCATATTTAGAGTTACTTTTGCATTTTGTATAATTTTAACTAGTGTTTTATTTTATAAAATAACTAGTGTATTAAGTTTAAATGTAAAACTTTTGAAATGTCATTGCTTGTTTACAAAAAATCTTACCTAAAACTGTTTAATTTTATTTAAAAGTCGCCCTTTTCCATAAACAACTAAATAAATGTTTCTTTCTGTATGTTTTGTTTTAACTCTAACTGCTGATCATTATCTAAATCATTGATGCGTGCCTGTAAAGTAAATACTGATTTATAATCAATAATTTTAGTTAATGTGATTTAAATTGTAGGACAGTTAGTTGATTTTTATATTTACCATTAAAAGATATGTTTTTTTCATTCCGTTTGTAACACGTTGAAATTTTCGCTTAAGACCCTTAAAAGTATATGTATATCTTGGGCCCTTATTACATCTGAAACGTTCTCTTTGTCCCTCCTTCCGTATGTATTTTCAAATCACGATAGGGACAACACGAAAGGAGCTAGAGAATTGGAATTTTGCATTAATATTCTCCATTAATATGGTTTGTTTGGTATTGAAAATATACAAACATTTCCTTATAGCCCCCATACAAGTGACCCACCGCAAAACAGTTTTAAAAGTTATAAGAGATTTAAAAATACAAGTATAACGCTGAAATTCTACATAAATAAGTCTTACGTGAACGTAAATCTATTAATGAGGATCGGTTCATAATTGACCCTATCCCCCATATAAGGTCCCTTTCCGAAATAAACCTAAATCTACTAACGTTTGTAAGGACCGGTCCATTATTGACCCTATCCCCATATGAGGTCGCTTTCAGGAAATTATTACTGGTTCAGAAATTTGACATAAACAAGCTTTGTATGGGCCATAATCTTTCTACCAACATTTGTGAGGATTGGTCTACATTTTTTTAAAATTTTCCTTCAAAAAATGACTTTACCGCTCATTACTAGCTTAAAAATTCGAGTACAACGATGATATTCAACATAAACAAGTTTTGTAACAATTTGATGGTGGTTTTATAAGAGTCGGCATGGTCGAATATAACACTCTTACTTTTTTCATTCAATCACTTCTATTATTACTTCTTTTTTTTATTAGTTATTTAATATTCTTGTTATTTTTTTTTATTCACTAGAGAAAACATACATACATTGTATATGCACTGATTTGACAAATATTTATATGTTCATATACATATATGTATCTAGAATAATGTAAATTTTATTGTTTTGTTAATAGAAATAATATATACACTATATATGGTGACTACTTTAACTTAAATGAACTTTTGACATTTTTAAATTAATTAACTGTATACATTTCGTAATAGAAATCTCTATACATAAATATGTAGAGTAGAAATATGAATACATATATTGAAATGAACAGATTTTCAAAAAATAAATAATTGAGGTGTGTTTTTAAGCTCTTGAATACAAGGAATATTAACTTGTTTGTAGATAGAAAAATAAGTATTATTTGTACCAGTCTAAGAACTCAAGTATCTTAAAATTTACTTTAAATTGTTTTAAAATTTTTGCTTCCATCATAGCTTACTGCTTTTACAAATGGGGAAAAAATTAACTCAAACTCATAGGCTGTATTACCCAAAAGTTTTTCCATTAAAAGGAGTTCTAGACAACAATGGGTTATTGCAATAAATGAGAGCAACGGAACGTTTTTTGTCACCGTTAAAAATCTCTATATGTTCTCATATTAAGAAGATTAATAGATTAGTAGAGAACTATACCAGGCTCTATGAAAATAATCTCTCAATAAAGATCTAAACTATTGTAGTGATCTTTAGGCAAAAATATCTTCTATTAAAAGAGCAGCGAATTAACTAAGGAACTATCCCTTACTTACTTACTTACGAATTGTAAGACACTTGTTTTTAAACGAACTGTATGGTAAAGTCTAAATCAGGTTGTTAAGTAAAACTATTTGTCAGATCTCTAGGTCTATCTTTCCTCTATATCATGCTCTTAGATCAAGACTGCACACAATTTTTTGAAGAGATCAGATTAGAACGCTTATATCAGTAATAATAGAACACTGTGTTATTGGCGCACATGCCAAGAGACTAGGTTTTGGATATAGCTATAACACTGTAGAAGTTGTCATAAAAAAGAGGAAGATGAGACGTTATAGCTTATACTTTACTTTACAGGGAACTTACTTAGGGTTTTTCGTTTTTGTAAGGCATGGTTGAGCTTTCTGGGATAGGTCTAATATCAGAATTCGTTTCTGACAAGATTAAAATATATGGAGTCAAGTAAGCTGCTTAGGAAGCATACCTAACCAAAGGTATAAAGTAGATAAAAATAAGAAGATTGTAGTTATTATAACTACAACTTTTTGTATATAAAATTCCAGGGATGCAGCTCAGTTCCACGATTCAATAGGATGATTTTTGTATACGTCCAATATTATGTCTTAATACTAACAACCATAACAAAGGGATTTAAAAAACTCACATGTGCATCTCTTTCAAATCTCTCATAGACATTATAGTTTTCAATTAAAAATCAGTTTTTGCCAAAGGTCTTCATAAAAATACCACATATATTTAATTGATTTTGTAGTAGAAACTTCTAATACATGTTCTTATTATAGAAACTTCAGATTAATATAAGGAGTGAGATCGAAAAATTCTTAACATACATATATGTTTATAAAAAAGAAACCACTAAACTTACAGCTTTATTTATTTTTTATTTGATTCAAATTATTATTACAAATTACAAAAAAAAAATATTTTTATAGTTTTAATCACTAGTGATGAAATTTTGAACCCTTTTCGGAAACCTTTCCATTAACGTTTTTATAGTGCTTTCTGTCACTTTGCTCGAACATGTAGTCCATCTCCGTTTAAAATCTACCACACTTTTGGACACCTTTTTTGTACTTTTCAATTCTCTTTTAACAAGAGCCCAATATCTCTCCACTGGCCTTAGCTCCGGGCAGTTTGGAGGATTTGCCTCTCTTGGTACAAATACCACATTATTGTTCTTGTACCACTCAAGGGCTTGTTTACCATAGTGACAGGATGCCAAGTCAGGCCAAAAATAAGTGGACACATTATGAAGTCTTATGAATGGAAGCAGCCTTTTTTGTAAACATTCCTTGATGTAAATTTCAATATTTATAGAGCCCGTTGTAACAAATGATTGGCTTCTTTTGCCGCAACTGCATATTGCTTGCCATACCAAGAACTTTCTGAGAAATTTTGTCTGCTTTTGGGTCCTAAACTTTTCTTCAACATTCCCTCGAGCATCAGCAACATAAAACTTTTGACCTGGAAGTTGCGAAAAATCTGCCAGAACATACGTTTCGTCATCCATTATGCAGCAAGAATATTTTTTTATAAAACTTGACTTCAATTTCCGTGCTCTGTTTTTGGTCTCTAAATTTTTAGCAGCGTTCCTGTCAGGAACTTTTTGAGCCTTGTATGTTTTTAAACCTGCATTAGCTTTAACTTTTCGTACCAAATAGTCCGAGCACTGACCTAACCGAGCTGCTTTCCTACCGGATGTGTTGAGAGCTCTTTTGAAAATGCGTTCTATTTTTTTGGCTTTAGAAACATCATGTGGACCATTCCTTCTACCTGAACCAGGTTTTCTATCAACTGACAAGTTCTCCCGGTACTGTTTAATAACATTGGGAACAGTTTGACGGCAGACCTTTGTATGCTTGGCCAACTTTTTGTAAGACCAAGTTGGGTTTAGTTGAAAATATTTAATAATTTCAGTACGCACTTTTTTCTGGTCACTCATTTTAATCAGATTAACAAAAAAATTAATATAATTGACATTACACATAATAACTGACATGTTTTTCAAAGGTAACTTGATCAAAAAAAAAAATCAAATAATACTTTGGTTGAAAAATGTAATGAAAAACGTGTGTTAAGAATTTTTCGATCTCACTCCTTATTAGATAATTCATTAAAAATATATACTAAATATTTCAAATTAATGCAATTTTAACAAAAATATTTGTAAAAATTTAATAAAAGCTTGTTGTTATTTGGCATTTTAAAGAATTTTCTATTTTTTACAGAATACTAACTTTTGCAAGAAAATAAACAGATCTTATATCAAGATATTTTGTTTTATTTTAGATTTTTCTAGTCATATTATATTCTAGATTTTTTTCACAATTTTGTTAGATTAGTTAGGTTTTTTATGCTTTAACTACAATTGCACTTAACACTATGCTGCTAATAGACATATAAAAGTAAAATATTAACAAACAAACATGTGTTTAACATTTGTACAAGTACATAATCGCTACATTTATTCATTTTAACTAAAAACTATTCAGTTTAGTTTAAAATAAAATTTCAAAAATATCACAAATAAATGTTTGTAATAAAGTAAATATTTATTTATTTTTCTATTACTATTAATATTTACTTTATTATGGCCATTACAATTATTAACAAGTTTTTATATTATGTGAAAAAATGATTACAATGCTGTCATTTTTAGTCTTCGATAAAGTATTGTTTATTTAGGAAAATTATAGAGAAAAAGTTTATAGATTTTTTTTTTAGAAAAGTTAGTAAATATTTACTTTGCCTTAAAATTTTTTTATATTTTAGTGCAAAAGTAAATTAGTACTTTGAATTGTATGCAGTAATTTAAATAAATTCAAAAAAGTTTGATTTTGAACCTCATAACATAGTTATTACGAAATAACTGTTAATTTTCTTAATTTATTTCCTTTAACACCTCCTCTGCACTTAACTAGAACTGTAAAAAGAATTGACATATTCTCGCCCCCCTCCTTTTAACAAAAACACAACAATTTGCAATTCAATCTAATTGCTGTGCTAATAAACATTAAATATTTACAATAATTTTGTTATTTTATATTATAATATGTAGTTCAGCAAAATAAACAATATCCAAACAATAGACCAAAAATACTATTAAACAACCACTAACTCATCATCATAAAGTTGTTATCGTAAAATGACTCAAATTTTGTTGTATGTATAAAAAAAACAAAAAACTTAAAAAAAAGATACGAAAAATATGTATAAAGAGAGAGTGGCGTGTTTTTAGCTAAATATTTATTATAAATGTTGTATTATAAACAATTACGTATGATGAGTTGAAATAATTTTATATTTCTGCGTAAAATTACTAACAGTGATTAAGTATGTACCTATGTACATTAACCGCCACAAAAAATAATTTTCCTTTTTTTTTTTGTACGACTCTTTTTTATTTGTATACATTTCATTAAAATTCAAACCTTGTAACATAGATTTTGTTTCATTTTTTGTTTTTGCTTATAACACGTTTTTTTAATGATTTTATTTTACGTATTTATTTGGATGTTTTTGTTGCTTAGATAAAAAAAATAGCAATTAAAAAATTATTATTATGAAATATTATATTGTATGCATGAGATGTTATCTCTATTTGCATTTGGATAAGAACCTAAACATATTTATGAATATCTATTTATATTATTTATAATGACACATTTGTTATTTGTGGTAAATAAATACAAATAGATTTTATCACTGTCTCGTCCGTGATATTTGACTTGTATAGCCATAGTAGTAGTGCATTGTTCTGTTGCAATATGTTTAAAATAACCTTACTCTATCTAAATACAAAATAAATTTACAAAAACAATATTAAAAACTATTTGGGAAGACATTTTTTTAAGCTTTTTATCAAATTCCTTTAATTTTTTTATTAAAAAGCTTTCCGTTAAAAGAGCTTTTAAAAAGCTTTATATTAAAAAAGCTTTATATTAAAAAAGCTTCCTATTAAAAGAGCTCTTACAAACATTATATTAAAAGAACTTTTAAATAGCTTTCTATTAAAAGCTTTTATAAAAACATATTATTAACGAGGAATGTTATCTAAGAAAAAAGCTTTCAAAAAAAAAAGTTAAAGAAAATGGCCTTTTAACTAACAGGTTGTTTTAACAAAAGGAAAAAGCTATGTTAATTAAAAAAGTAAATGGAGGAAATGTTAAAAAAGAAAAAGCTTTCTTTATTAAACGAAAGTAGGGCAATTTTCTACATAAAGCATTTAAAACAGAATTTATCACAAAAAGCTTTTTAATATAAAGATTTTAGTTAAAAAAAACCTTCCCAACAAGCTTTTCACGTAGCAAGCTTTTATATATCCTATTAACTAAAGCTTTAATATAAGATTACTAATGTTTTTTACTCTTTTAGAAACTTATTGACTTCTTACGCACAAACAGCCATGCCCATTGTTATGCCTCGACAATGTCATCGCCAGTGGCACAACGAATTTCTATTAAAAGAGTTTTTAAAAAGCTTTGTATTAAAAGTGCTTTTAAATAGCTTTCTAATAAAAGGGCTTTTAGAAAGCTTTCTATGAAAACAGCTTTTCAAAAGCTTTCTATTAAGAGATTTAAAAAAAGCTTTCTATTTAACGAGTTTTTAAAAGGCTTTGTATTAAAAGAGCTTTTAAATAGCTTTCTAATAAAAGAGCTTTTAAAAAGCTTTCTATGAAAAAGAGCTTTTAACAAGCTTTCTATTAAAAGAGCTTTTATTTAAAAAAACTTTTGAAAGCTTCTAAGCATTTAATGAAAGCTCTTTTAAAGCTTTTTATTAAAAAGTTTTTTTTTTAGTTTTTAAAAAATAATATTTTGAATACAACTTTTTAAAATATTAAAAGCTTTTCTATAATAAAAATCTATTATCCTAAAAATGAAACTTTTAACTTTCTTCATTTTACATATTTTTAAAACTAATCTCAAATCATTTCTCTACACTCTACAGACTAATGGCTACTTTCCACTTAAGAATGGAGGCACAACAACCACAGAATATGGAGTGGCCTCAAAGCTCTCGGCTGCCGAACGTAAACTAACGCCCGCAGAGGAACACTTTAAAAAGACCTCATTTGAAGAGGTGCCCTTACACACAGCCTGCTTTACCTATTTAGGTTTTTATTTACTCATGATATTGGGCTATTTAAATCAATTACTGTTCGTACCCAAAGTTGCCAAGGAGGAAAATCGTGAGGGTTACGTTACACTGTATGATGCATTTGAAAGTTTCTATTCGCGTTATGTGTATCGTCGTGTTAGAGACTGTTGGAATCGTCCCATTTGCAGTGTTCCCGGTGCTGAATTAACCCTAAAAGATCGTGTTACACATGATTATGGTTGGAGTTTTGAGTTTACGGGCACTGAAACTAGATGCCTTAATTTGGGCTCTTATAATTATTTGGGTTTTGCCGACAACTCTGGTCCTTGTGCTGATAATGCTGAGAAGACCACCAGGGAATTTGGTTTAGCTCTCTGCAGTCCACGTGTAGAGCTGGGTAATACTCAGCTGCATGATGATTTGGAAAAGTTAACCGCCCGTTATTTGGGTGTGGAAGATGCTATAGTATTTGGCATGGGCTTTGCCACAAATGCCCTTAATTTACCTTCTCTCCTTTCGCCTGGTTGTTTGGTAGTAAGTGATGAGAAAAATCATGCCTCTATTATATTGGGTATTCGCTTGTCGGGTGCCACCACTAAGGTCTTTAAACATAATAATATGAAAGATTTGGAACGTGTTCTAAGAACGAGTGTAGTAAATGGTAATACTAAAGATGGTGGCAAACCATGGAAGAAAATCTTAATTATTGTTGAAGGTGTATTCAGTATGGAAGGTTCTATTGTACGACTGCCCGAAATTATTGAATTGAAAAAGAAATACAAGGCTTATTTGTATTTAGATGAAGCGCACAGTATTGGTGCGATGGGTCCAAATGGTGGTGGTGCTGTGGATTATTTTGGTGCTGATCCCAAAGATGTTGATATTCTAATGGGTACATTCACTAAAAGTTTTGGTAGTGCTGGTGGCTATATTGCTGGTTCAAAGGTGAGTTATAAATTTCAAAAAGAAAACTTTTATTTTAATTTTTTTTGAACTAAAACTTTATCAAAAAGCTTTTTTTTTTTTATTATTATTATTATTATTATTATTATTATTATTTATTTATTGAACGTTATAACCGAGCCTAAAAGGCCATCTATAGTTAAACAATTCTACTGAATAAATCTATAATACAGTAAAAAATATATAAATATAAAAATACAGTACAAAAAGCTTTTTAACAATTAATTCACAGAAAGTTTTTTAAATTATATTTTTGAAGTATATTTGAGGGAATTAAAGCTTTAATTGAAACATATTTTTAACGAGAAGCCTTTTTTAACAAAAAAGCTTTTTAATGAAAAAGTTGTCTTAACAAAATTAAAGAAATTAAGATTTTAACGAAAAAAAAAACAAGCTTTTTAAGAAAAAGCTATGTAAAATAAAAAAATTTCTTTACACAGTTGTTTTTTAATGAAATTTAATGACGGATGCTTTTTTCCTTACAAAAATGCTTTCTAAAAAAAGTTTTCTTTATAAAACCAAAGAAAGGACAATTTTCTATACAAAAGCATTTAAACAGACTTTTTCACAAAAAGCTTTTCAATATAAAGATTTTAGCTAAAAAAACTTTTTCTCCAAAAGCTTTTATATATCCTATTAAATAAAAAGTTTTACTATTAGATTATTTATGATTTTTTACTCTTTTAGAAACTTATTGACTTCTTACGCACAAACAGCCATGCCCATTGTTATGCCTCGACAATGTCACCGCCAGTGGCACAACAAATCTATACATCCATGAGCATTATAATGGGCCTAGATGGCACCGATATGGGTCGCAGAAAAATCAATCAATTAGCACGTAATACAAGATATTTCCGCAAACGTTTAGCACAAATGGGTGTCATCATTTATGGTCATGAAGATTCACCAGTTGTGCCGATGTTGGTATATCTATTCTCCAAAATTGGGTAAGAACTTTGTGTAAACCATTCAAAAAATAAAAATTCTAAACTTTTTCTTATGTCCTTACACAGAGCCGTTGTACGTACCTTAACTACCCGCCATATAGCCGTTGTGGGTGTTGGTTTTCCTGCCACACCCATTATGGAGGGCCGTATACGTTATTGTTTATCGGCTGCACATACCAAAGAACAACTTGACTATGCTCTAGAGGTTATCGATGAGATCAGCGATAATTTGGGCTTGAAATATTCACGTAAAAAACGTGATCCCAATCCCATAGAATATTGATTTCTAACAAAATGAGCAAAATAATTTATTACTGTTTTTCTTCTAAAAAATAATAGATTACCCTTAAACACACACACACATACTACATACACACAAATACAAAAAGCTATTATTCAATTACTTTACAAAAACATTCTTTTAGGAAATACTAAAATATATAAAATAACATTTTTTCTTTACAATTTAATCTTTAACCAAAATATAAAAAAACAAGAAAAATCTTTACAAATTCTATGCTTATAAAAAAAACTCAAATAAGGAACAACAAAATATATTTAAAGGAATTAATTTTTTTTAAAACTAGGCTAAGCAATAGAGATACTACGAGTCAAACAAATTACATTAATGAAAATTTAAAAAAAAGTAATAAATAATTGTGTTTAAAAAAGGCCTCCATTTCTTTAGTTTTTAAGTAAGTCTCTTTGTATTAATGAGTTATATAGTCACTTTTTGTTTAAGAAAGGTTTGCTTTTCCTGTCTTATTTAATTTTTTTCCTTAATTGTATTAAAATATTTAAATATATTTTATTGTGTTTTTTTATTTTCTATGGAAAAAAGTGTTATAAATATTTGTTATATTTTTATCACTAGCATTTATTTTTGTTCAACTTTTGCAATATATAAAAAAGTGGAAATACAATTATTGAAATATTTTTTGTATAAAAAATATATTAAATTTATGTTTATATTAATTAAAATTAATTAAATAATAAAATAAATTATTTAAATAAAAAAGCTTTGGTGTGCGATGTTTTGTATTATCTTAGATTAAAAAAATCTTTACAAATTGTTTAGATTTTCTTAAATAAACCAAAAAACGATTTACTAAGTAAATGTTTATAAAACACTATTCAATTGATTTTAAATTAACATTTCTTTACCAAATTTAAATTTTTAAAAATTCTTATAAAATAAATAAAATTTGTATTCATCTTTGATCGCACATCCTAATTAAAACCTAATACCTACTACTTAAATAACTGTCTGTCTATTTTGTTAACTATGCTGCAATTATTTTTTATGTTTTTTTTTCTTTTATTTTATTAAAATATATATTTATATTATAACATATTCTTGTGTTTTATAAGAATTGTTTTTAAATACATATTAATTTTATTGCTTATATTTAATTAATAATTTAAATTTATTTAAACTGGAACAAACAAACAAATAATAATAATAAATAAATCAAAATGAAATTTTCTTTTCGTAGAAAAGTCTAGTTTAATTTGTGAGGTAGAGATTATTATTCTAAAGATGATAACTATAACATTTGA
Organism: Lucilia cuprina; assembly: GCF_022045245.1. Lineage (NCBI taxonomy): Eukaryota > Metazoa > Arthropoda > Insecta > Diptera > Calliphoridae > Lucilia > Lucilia cuprina. The sequence goes on from NC_060950.1 coordinate 4,569,143, forward strand.
AATTTACAAAAAATATGTGAAATATTTAATATAGATTTTCAAATTCCAGTCATATACTACACAATGACTGAAATGAAAGAAATTTAAAAAATGACTGATTGTCATAAAGAACACTCTTATACAAAAAGTTTTTATGAAAGGAACTATTAAGTATAAATACACATACATATCTACAAAAAACTGTAATATAGTATTTATTAAAGAAAACTGTTCTAAACAGAAAACTGTAAAATACATTTTTATACCCCACACCACTTTAGTGGGGAGGGTATATTGGGTTTGTGCTGATGTTTGTAACATAGAAAAATATTCGTCCAATACCCACCTTAAAGTATACCAATAGGCTTAGAATCAAGCTATGTCCGTCCGGCTGGCTGGCTGTCCATGTAATCCTTGTGCGCAAGGTACAGGCCGCAATTTTGAAGATAATTAGATGAAATTTGGCACACATGCTTCTTTTGGCCCAAGGTCTATTGAAAATGGTTAAAATCGGTCCATTATTTCGACTTGCCCCCATACAACTGTACCCCCCCCCCCAATAGGGCCTTTTGGCTTATAATTAATTTAAATGAACTATTATGTTAACAAAAGTCGACAAAACTTAGTTTTATGGAACTTTAAATGACACTACCGATTTTTGTAATGATCGGGCTTCATTTGATCCTATCCCCCATACAAACTCCCCTTCAGAAAATGACTTAAAGGTCAAAATTCACTTACAAACACTAATAACACTTTTAAATTCTACATAAATATTATTGATGAAGACTACCAACATTTTTAAGGATAGGACCATATTTTGCCCTACTCCCCTTTGAGCCCTCTTGTAAAAAAATTATTTTTTTGCCAAAATAAAAATACTATAAATAATCCCCATTTTTAACATACATACTGACAGGTGTAGGGTATCATATGGTCAGCTACGCCCGACTATATATTCATACTTGTTTTCTATAGAAAATGAATTATATTCTAATCTATTTGAAAAAAGTATTATCTCTTCTTTCTGTTCTGTAAACATAATTCGAGTAAATTTTTCGTTTTAAAACCGAGTACACAAATCTAGTCGAAAGTATATCGAATTGAATTTTCTTCTAATAAATTAAATAAGTAATTTTTCGCGTTTCATTGTAACTTAACTCAACGCTATGGTCATTTTAAACTCATTTTTTTATAAAATATGTTTATTTTTCTGAATTTTACGTTGTAATAAGAAAAATACGATTTACAGAACACCAAATTCAGTTTTAGAAGCTTCTCGGATTGACTGATTCATCATCGCACAGCGATAATCAACATAACACATACATATGAAAAACTATTAACACGTATATTTTAATAAAAGAAACTGTTATACACTTAATTTCCTATAAAAACTACTAAAATTAAATACTGTTATAAACATATTTTTCTATAAAGAAAAAACGTATTTCAAATTTATATGCAGAAAAAAGGTTTTATACGTCAATTTTTTTTTATAGAAACTGTTGTACAAAAAAAATTTCTATAAAGAAAAACATTTGTATACACAAATATTTATACAAAAAGAACTGTTATAAACAAATAAAGGAAACTGTTATACACAATTTTTATAAAAAAGTCTATTATACGCAAGAAACTTTAATAACCAAATTTTTTTTATAGAAAATATTGCTATAAATTTTCTACAGAAAAAAATTATTTTCAAATTAATTTGCAAAACAAACTGTTATACGCCAAACATTTTCAAAGAAAAAATTGAATACCATAATATTTCTGTTAAATAGTATATGTTAATAAGGACGGGTTTCTTACTCATCAGTTAAACTAGGCTTAACTTGCTGTTACATTAAACTCGGAACAAATTTAGGCGGGCTTTAACCGATAATTGTGTTTTTCAGTTTTAGATTTAAGCTCAGTTAACTTTGTTAGTATTGCCAAGTTTTCACTCAAAAACAGAAACAATGAACAGCTGTTTTTTGCAAACAATATTTTTGTAAAAATAAAAATTTTGTTTTTATTGTTTTAAATAAGCATTTAAAACAATAATTAATGAAACAAAAAAAACCAGAAAATTGCAATTTACTTAAAATATTATGTTTCTGTTCTTCCGAAATTATTGTTTTATTGTTTTTGAAAAACACGAAACATATATTAAACCAGGTTTAGCCATAGAATGAAATTAACCATCGTCATTTGACATGATGTAAATTTAACTAAAGCAATAAAGAAATTCTTCGAAGCAATTCATTATAAATACATATTCCACTAGTTCTTCTATTTTTATATTCCGATGCTAGACATCTCCACGTTATAGTAAAATCAAACCTAGTATGTTACATGCCATTGTAAAAATTCTTTAGCTGCTAATCTTCTGTTGTAGATACACGTGAACTTTATGATCTCGAAGTAATAAATCACTTTTAGAGAACGATTTCTGCTTAATTAAGATAATAAAATGTAAATAAAATCAAAAACATAAAATAAATTAGTATAAATATCATAAAAACTAAACACATGTAAATTCAAACTAATAAAAAAAGAAATAAATAGCTAAACTTTTAGGCCATAAATTTGCCAAAATTGTTTTATCTGCAAAAGAGAAGCTAAAAAATTATTCAAATTCATGTAAATATATAACACAGACTAATGCAAATGATTTAGCAGTATTTTTTATATATATAAAAGTAAAAGTTATTTAGTAAGGATGATTAAGAAAATCATGCTAATGAGTCTTAATTAGTAGTTTTAAGTTAGTATGATGTTACTAGATTTTATTACTATCTATTTTATAATTTTTCCATAGAAGCTACAGTTCAACATAATTTTTTCTATAGGAAAAACTGTTACACACAATCTTTTCTATACATACATTTTTTCTTAAAAAAATACAAACTTTCTATATAAAAAGCTGTTATACATTAGTTTTTCTATAGAAAAACTGTTATACACAAATTTTTCTACTAAAAATAAATTTTTCTACATTATTTCAGAGAAAAATACTGTTATACAAATATTATTGTATACAAAACAATCTGTTTTACACAAATTTTTCAAAAGACAAAACTTTAATACTCAAATTTATCTATAGAAAAATCTGTTATAAAGAAACAATATAGAAAGGATTTTATATACAAATTTCTTTTATAAAAATCCATTACTCACTTATTTTTCTATAAAAATATACTGTTATATATTATTCTAAACAATAAACTGTTATACACCGAAATTCCGAGTAGAATTAATATCAATTTTCTTTTTATACCCTACCCTACGCTTTAGTGGGAAGGGCATATTGGGTTTGTGCTGATGTTTGTAACGCACAATAATATTGGTCCTGTGCCCACATTAAAGTATAACAATCGGCACAGAATCATTTTCTGAGTCGATTTAGCTATGTCTGTCCGTCCAGGTTAATCTTGTAATCAAACTACAGGTCGCTATTTTGAAGATAATTCATTGAAATTTAGTTCATGATTTTCTATTGTCCCACGGACGAAGCCTATTGAAAATGGTTAAGATCGGTTCATTATTTCACCTAGCCCCCATACAACTGAACCCCCGAATAGGGCTTGTAAACCGTACAATCAATCTTATAATAGGTCGCAATTTCGGAGATAATTCAATGAAATTTGGCACATGATCTTTATGGTACCATAAACGAAGCCTATTGAAAGTAATTAACATCGGTCCATAATTTCACCTAGCCCCTATATAACTGAACTCGTCAAATAGGGCTTTTAAGTTCATAATTATGTTTGATATCCTCTTATTTCTGCAAATATCCTCTTATAGCTGCAAATAGCTGCAAAACCAAGTTCAATACTAGCCTTGATGACCCTCATGAACTTTATAATTATAGGGTCTCATTTCACCCTAGCCCCTATTAAAAGTCCCCTTCAAAATTTAACTAAAATGTCTACAATTTTATTCAACAATAAATGACTTAAGTATATCTGCTAAATGCTTTATTATTAAAACTAAATCACATTTTATTCATATAAAGGTGTAGAGTATTATATAGTCGGCCTCGCCCGACTATAACTTCTTACTTGTTCAGATTATGGTCATTCCATAATTGAAAGCTAAAGTATTTAAGTAGTACTTTTTGTGTAATTTCCATTTTAATCTAAATCTTAGAAAATACTAAAAAATTAAGCGGAAACTAATAAAACTTTATGTTTGTAATACAATTTCATTCTAGATATTTAATGCCTGCAATAAAATGCTTTAATGATGAATTCTTACAAAAAGCCTTTATAATAAATTTCCCATTAAAATTACTTTTCAATAAAATTCTTAAGATATTTCACTTAAACTCGCCAAAATAAGGTAAAACAAAAACCTCATCATTATAACCCTGTAATTACAATTGATGATATACATACATACATACATACATACATACATACATACATACATACATACATACATACATACATAAACACATACATACATACCTGTTGTCGCCGCTATAAAAAAAGAAACGAAAATAAATCAAATTCGAAATTAACAGTCATGCCAACACAATGGGTTGGCTGTCACTTAAAATAAGCCAATTATCGTTACAAAAGGAGTACAAATATTTTACTACTAAAATAATTTTAATTTGGACATCATGGTGGCAATAATCTTTAACACAATAAAATAAGGACAAACAGTAAAAGGACAAAACTGTGAGCAAAAGACAACAACGTCATAAATGAGCAAGATAATATAATGTAAAATTACACTAACAAGCGAGAAAGAAAGAAAGAAAAAAGAATGAATGAATGAAGACAGAACCAAAAAAGGTTGTACTACTAGTAGTAGCCATGTCCTTGTGCCAGTTCTTTGTCGTTTTTTCTTTAAATTTCATTTTTTTCTACGCAAACAACAAGATGTTTATAAAAATAAATAAACTTAAGCAAAATAAACATGACAACAACATAAGGACACTTAAATGACAATTGTTGCCTGAAGACAACATTTTTTTGGGGTAAAAAATAAAACATCAACATCAAGCAAACTTTTATAGAAGAAGAGTTAAACCGATTGTTTTGCTGTAATGGTAGCATAAGTTTATTTTTAACACTTTTGCTCACTAAAGAGCTTTCTTTTTAAACTCTTCTTTTTTCAGCTATTTTCACTTGGTTTCTGTTTTTTTCATGGTTGGTTGTTGTTTAATTTTTAAAGGTTTTTTTTGTGGTTGTTCAAATTGGGTCCTTTTACATTTTATGGGGGTTTGTTGTTGTTTTTTGCTGATGACACCCAATGAGTTTGGTACAATTTTTTAACAGTTTTTTTATTACATTAGTGTCGTTCTCCGTAACAATGCGTAACTATACAAAGAGTTAGAAAACAAAAAGTAAGAGGTTTATTGCCATCAATTGCTTGTTTTCTTTTTTTAATATAGAATTTCCTTTTTCTTACTTTTTTTAAATAACCGAAAAAAGAACACAAAGAATCTTAATAATAACAGAAAAAAACTTTGTTATAAATATCCTTTGGCATAAGGACACAAATTATTTAATGAAATAAGAAAATAAAATTCTTTAAAAGATACACTACAGTAGCTGAGGACAAAAAGGTTTTCTATGGAAAAACTGTTATACACAATTTTATACGGCCATTTTCTAAAGAAATTTCTCTAAAAAAAAAAGTTTTTTCTTTAGAGAAATTTTATCTAAATAAAAGTTTATCTAAAGAAAAACTGTTATACACTAACATTTGTACATAAAAATGCTTATAGAGAAAATTTTCTAAAGAGAAAGTGTTGCATGTTGTTGTTGTTGATGGGACAAATGTTTGAGTGAAAAGAGTTGTAAACTTTTTTATACAAAATTTTCCAAAACAAATAACAGTAACAAAAAAAAACTGTTATACACATATGAGTGATAGAAAAAATGTTTTGTAGAAATTACTTATAAAGAAAACTGTTATAATCAATTGTTTTAATATCTCTAAAAAATAAACTATAATACACAAATGAATTGAAGAAAAAACTGTTATACACACATGTTTATATAGATAGAAAGTATACCTTAACATTGGCATCGTAGTCGATGGAGTTCAAATTCCGACCGTGCACCACCCAAAAATTTTGGGAGTCATATTTAATAGCCTCTTTACTTCCTCAGCTCATGCCACTGCAATCACGCACAAGTGGCGAAGTAGAAACAAGGTCTTCAAAGCGCTAGCCGGCTGCACTTGGGGTATGGATTAAGAAACCTTGTTGGCTAAGTTATACCCAGTGAAGAAATATCCAAAGCTGGCAAAATGCCGCCCAAAGGACTGTAACGGGCTGCTTACAAATTACCTCGGAACATCACCTGCACGAGAAAACAAAGGTCCTTCCAGTCAAGAACACAATTTCATGTTGACTAAACAGTTTCTCCTGGGATGTCATCGGAGAAGTCATCCAAATTTTTAACATCACACAATTGGATACTCCCTCGATGTATGTCAGGAAGGATCTTCGTATATACGAGAAACACATATGCAGATATGTGCGGGATCCACTGGATCAGTCCACGTATTCGTCAGCTTTGAACGGCATTCATAGAGGCGCAATAAATTCCGCGGTCTCAGGTAACCGCATGAATGTCGTACTTGGAGGACGCCCACTGCCTATAGAAAACAAGAGTAGTTCTGGCACAACTAAGATCGGGATGGATCAACAGGCTCAAAGCCTACTGGTCACGTATAGACCGTGCCGTCCCCAACGAATGTCAGGGTCCACATATTTAACTGCCAACCCTACTTCACTCTGTCCAATGGATTGAATGGACTCATCCAGTTGAAGTAGCCCAATTTTTAGGCCTGGACATTGACTCAGAACCCCCTAACTAGATTATTGTATAGATTTAGCTGTTACAACAACAACCCTCATGAACTCTATAGTTATAGGGCTTCATTTGACCCTAGATCCTATAAAAAGTCCCCTTCAAAGTTAAATGTGGACTTAAATGTCCACAGTTTTATTCAACAATAAATGACTTTAATATATCTGAAGCAAGGTACAATTCAACTTAAATGTTTTATTGTGAAAACTAAATCACATTTCACTTTTTGTAACAGGTGTAGGCTATTATATGGTTGGCTTCGCTCGACTATAATTTCTTGTTTTCTATTATTAAAGATTTATTTTATACTCTTTTTCCAAAACCTATCTGTAGACTAGGGGAAATGCCATAAGTAAGAAATACATTATATTTCTTTATCCCTACAAACCACAACAATAATTGATATTGTTAATTGTAATGCATTTTCTATAATTAATTTCTAAATAGGAAATAACATCACTTAAAATTGTTACTTTTATTAAAAATCTCTTTACATTAAAAAAAAACGTAATTCTATTATGTTCAAATTATCACAAAAAATGTTCAAAATTTGTTTGGTGATTTTATCTTAAAAAAATGTATTAAAAGAAAACATAACGTCAAAAGACAGCAACAAAAAAGCGCAACATATTAAAAGATTGTAGAGAAATAATAATGTGCTTTTGAAATTTATACCCATTATAAATTAATTAAATATTTACCGCATGTGTTGTTACACAAGCCTGCATAAAATAATTTTCACTGTTTTGTTTTGTTTTTTTCTTTATTTAAAAGAACTTTTTTGTGTGTGGCACTTTTTTTGTTCCTTTTTTAGAAACCACAACATAATTTTCCACTTCATAAATTTCGAGGTTTTAGTAAACGGCACAAACACATAAACCCCTCCCTCCTGCTGCAAAGAAACAAAAATAAAAGGAATTTTTTAATTCTTTTTATTTTATTTTGTGTTTAAATTATTTAAAGCTTCACCGACAAAATTCTTAAAGTTCCTTTTTCTATCGTTTATGTTCGTTGAACTCTTGAGAGTCCTGCTCTTTACTGGTTTCTTTCCTTTGTTTTTGGGCCTACCATAGCTATTAGTCGTAGAAGGAAAGCATGTGTGATGTGTTTCGTAAAAGAAGAAATATTATGCTTGCCTCAGCTTTTTTCTACTGCCACTACTTTCGTTTAATGTAGTTCTTAAATCATTTGCTTTTGTATTTTTTTAATATTTCCTTGGCTGCAGGCATCTTCTAGGTTTTATAGCTTTTATGGTGGTATTCCTGCTTTTGATATTTTGGGTTAATAATTTGGTTGTGCTACTTTTCAGCTTCTTATTGTTTTAATAAAAAACTCACTTGTAAAATAAGAAGAAATTAAAAACGCTTATTTACTGAGTTATTAACGATTTTAGATTTTTATATGAAAATATCGATTTTTGGTCAGAAATAAGAGTGATCACAAATCGAGCTTATTTTTCAATTTAATCGCTTATTTACTGAGTTATAAACGATTTTAGATTTTTATATTAAAATATAAATTTTTGGTCAGAAATATGAGTGATCACAAATCAAGCATATTTTTTGATTTAAACGCTTATTTACTGAGTTTTTAACGATTTTAGATATTTATATGAAAATATCGATTTTTGGTCAGAAATATGAGTGATTACAAATCAAGCTTATTTTTCGATTTAAACGCTTATTTACTGAGTTATTAAAAATTTTAGATTTTTGTATAAAAATATCGATTTTTGATCAGAAATATGAGTGATCACAAATCAAGCTTATTTCTCGATTTAAATGCATATTTACTGAGTTATTATCGATTTTAGATTTTTGTATAAAAATATCGATTTTTGGTCAGAAATATGAGTGATCACAAATCGAGCTTATTTTTCGATTTAAACGCTTATTTACTGAGTTTTTAACGATTTTAGATTTTAGTTTTTCGATTTAAACGCTTATTTACTGAGTTATTAACGATTTAAATATTTATATAAAAATATCGATTTTTGGTCAGAATTATGAGTGATCACAAATCAAGCTTATTTTTCGATTTAAACGCTTATTTACTGAGTTATCAACGATTTTAAATTTTTATATAAAAATGTCGATTTTTGGTCAGAATTATGAGTGATCACAAATCAAGCTTATTTTTCGATTTAAACGCTTATTTACTGAGTTATTAACGATTTTAAATTTTTATATAAAAATATCGGTTTATCAGTGATCACAAATCAAGCTTATTTTCCCATTTAAATGCTTATTTATTCAGTTATTAACGATTTTAGATTTTTATATAAAAATATCGATTTTTGGTCAGAATTATGAGTGATCACAAATCGTGCTTATTTTTCGATTTAAACGCTTATTTACTAAGTTATTAACGATTTTAGATTTTTATATAAAAATATCGATTTTTGGTCAGAATTATGAGTGATCACAAATCAAGCTTATTTTTCGATTTAAACGCTTATTTTCTGAGTTATTAACGATTTTAAATTTTTATATAAAAATATCGATTTTTGGTCAGAATTATGAGTGATCACAAATCAAGCTTATTTTTCGATTTAAACGCTTATTTACTGAGTTATTAACAATTTTAAATTTTTATATAAAAATGTCGATTTTTGGTCAGAAATATGAGAGATCACAAATCAAGCTTATTTTTCGATTTAAACGCTTATTTACTGAGTTATTAACGATTTTAGATTTTTATATAAAAATATCGGTTTATCAGTGATCACAAATCAAGCTTATGTTTCCATTTAAATGCTTATTTATTCAGTTATTAACGATTTTAGATTTTTATATAAAAATATCGATTTTTGGTCAGAATTATGAGTGATCACAAATCAAGCTTATTTTTCGATTTAAACGCTTATTTACTGAGTTATTAACGATTTTAGATTTTTATATAAAAATATCGATTTTTGGTCAGAAACATGAGTGATAACAAATCAGACTTATTTTTCAATTTAAACGCTTATTTACTGAGTTATTAACGATTTTAGATTTTTATATGAAAATATCGAT
>NC_060950.1:4579062-4581376 GCF_022045245.1 Lucilia cuprina
CAGTGAACATTCGATGATTCTCATGCAAATTTTCATTGGTGCACTATATTTATTTTAAAATTCATTAAAATTCGTTAAGCATTCACCCAACTTGGCATTTTTTTCTCTTATTAATCAAGATGTTAAAATGGTCCTAATATTACTAATTTTAACAAATATTAAATACAAAAATCTAATAAAATTAATGGTATTTTTAATATTTATTTTGAATCCTAAGAGAATACCAAATTTTAGTGAATTTTACAATTTTTATAACAGAATTTTACATAAGTGAACAATTTTTCATGACTTTATTTATGACAAATTTATAAGAATTTTGGCATGTATTTAAAATGCATTAACAAGAATACGTACCAAAGAAATCATGATCATATCCCTTCTTCTTGAACAACTTCAAAATTTTTTTGCTGGGTACATATAAATATTACGTAGACGTACATTGGTTCACCTAATTGTCACTTGGATATTTAATAACTTCTTAAATATTTACGCCATTAAAGAAATAAGTAAAAATTGGTCATTGTTAGTAACTAAGAAGACCTAATCTCTTGAAACGCAATTTTGTATACTACGTTTTATTATTCTTTAATGTTCATCATAACTTTACCAAATGATTTAATTTTCAAATCTTTTACAATATAAACAGCCCACGTCTTGTGTGGTACGTCAGGTAATATCTTAGTGCTGTGAACGTATAAGTAATATTTAATAGCTTATACGCAATAAAAAATCTATTATAATTTAATTTGTTTACTATTACTTTGTTGTTTTTCAAGGAAGAACTTAATTTAAAATGCATTTAACAAGATATGTATTTCATCAAATTACAAAGTAGTTTTTTGGAATATTTATTTTGTAATTTCTCTTAATATGAGTACTTTTTTCACTCTTTTCCAAGCCACTTAATCTAACATGTGTTTCATTTCTCTACTTAAATACTCATTTGTGGTAAAAACACACATACACACACTGTTACTAGAAGCCTTGAGGGAAACTTAAAGCTTCACATTTTGAAGATCTTTTTTTCTTGTCTTTTACTTTAAGTTTTCTGCTCATATGTAAATCTATGCAAATTAAATTGCAAAATAAAATAAAAACACGCACACACATGTTGATGCTTAAAAAAGAGAGTAGAAAGTGTGGTTTGCTATAACACTAGTGCAGATTGTTGTTGTTTGTATACATTAAGCATATTTGTCAAACGCCTAAAAATATGCTACTTTGTAGTGTTTTGCCAAAAAAAGATGCTGCAAAAAATAAAAACAAAAATAAAAGAAAAAACCAACTAACATAAACATAAAAATTATATTAAAATTTAGCCCCTTTCAACACTTCTCTCTTCCGCACTCACACACATATAATACATCACATATAAACAGAAATATGTTTTATTATACTTTTTTTAGCAACAACAAAGTGTTACCAATTTTATTTACGAGTAATAAGTTGTTGGTAATATTTTATAAATTTCACTAAAACGGGAAACAAAACATGATAAAGGCAAAGCACATGTTGCTCCTTAAAATATGCTGCTCGAAAATACTGTCTATATATCCACACATTAGCAGGAAAAAAAGTAAAGTATTTTACTACTTTAAGTTGAAATATTGTTGAAATACACACATGCTACTACTACATATATACACATACACATTTTGATACTTTTATTTTCAGTCTTAAAGGTACCAGCGACACATTTATTCTTGCATATGATCATACAATGTAATTTGTCAATTTTATTACCTTTTTTACCAAAAACTTCCTGGAAAATTGTTTTTCTTGTTTTTTCTTAGTTTGCCCTAAAGGTTTTAAAGGTATGTTGATATAGGTTGTAAAGTTTGTTACATGTATTATAAACTCAACAAATGTAGTTCTTACCTACTAACGTTTTGAATATAACTTTTTTAGTTACAATAAAATTTCTTAAAGTCGCAAAGAAATCTTATGGGAAAAATTTTACTTATTTGTATAACAGAAACTAAAATTGAACAATTTATTTGTTTATATAATTATCCAAAAATGGAGTAGTAAGTTAGTTAGTTTGAAAGTAGGATGTATATACATCAAATCCGCAGAAATGCACATAGTCCCCTTTCGGGCCTTTGTGCGCTCCTTAACCAGTGGCTAATGTGGGAATGGAACCCGCCACCTCCGGTATACCAGACTAGAACACTAACCACTAACCTACTGGAGGTCATGGAGTAAATAAGTTAGTAGGTTAGTAAGTTAGTAAGTTAGTAAGTTAGTAAGTTAGTAAGTTAGTAAGTTAGTAAGTTAGTAAGTTAGTAAGTTAGTAAGTTAGTAAGTTAGTAAG
>NC_060950.1:4581476-4590587 GCF_022045245.1 Lucilia cuprina
CTAACTTACTAACTTACTAACTTACTAACTTACTAACTTACTAACTTACTAACTTACTAACTTACTAACTTACTAACTTACTAACTTACTAACTTACTAACTAACCAACTAACTAAGACGACATAGTCCTTTGATAATGTGAGTGAAAATTAATTTTATTAAAAATTCTTTGGCCTTAACTCAAGCATTTCTAATTTATTTTTTAATGTTAATTACAAATACATTGCTCAACTTAATACTTGTGTCTTCAAACTGGATTAGTAATAATTCTAAGCGAAATAATACCATTTCTAGGAAATCTTCTAAAATGTCTTTATAAACAATGACAATTTTATTTGCCTCAAAAATACTTATTGCGTAATGAATTTTTTTCCGTTTTTGGTTTTTTACAACAATTTGGCAGAAGAAGTGGAAAACAAAACGAATAAAGGGGAAAAATTTGTATTAAAATGTTTCTGTCTGACATAAAATAAGATTTCCTATATTTAAACGGTTTGAAAAAAAGAATATTTCACTCTTGGCAGTAGCTGCTAAACAAATTTCAAGCTTAAAGGGATTGTAAGCCAGTGGTAGATGGCAAGGAAGAATTCAAATTAATTTTTGCACTTTTGACATTGTCTCAAAAGAAAAAAGTACGAACAAAGAAATCCTCAAGAAAATGAAGGACTTAAAAAATAGAAATAAAACCAAGTGCTGCTTGCCAAAAAAATAAAGAAAATACTTTTTATTTTAGCCATATTTGGCATGCTCATTATCATTTTGTTGCTAGAAAAAACGCAAAAAAAAAACTAAAATAATTGTAAAGCATTATTATTAAAGCAAAAGCTAAATATTCTGACATTTTTTTTGGTAGAAACAAAAACAAAATAACCAGTAGCAGCCTTACAAAACCAAGAAACATAAAAATTTGAGAATAAAAATCATTGCAATGATATAAAGTCGACCAATTTATATACAACCCGCCAAGCCAGAATCAACCAACTAAGTATCACAGAAGTAGTTTTAGCATTTAGTGTATAAAAGTTCTATAGCTCGTAAATAATTTACACTGATTCCTAAGCGAAGAGATACTATTGTATGAAATAATATCAGTTTTCATTTAACGAAAGTAATCGTTTAAGATTAAATCTATATACAAAAAGAAATCTAAATGATTATTAACTATTACAATATTTTCTATAGAAAATTCTATAAATTAAGAAAAACGATTACAAAATATTCTTTATAAAATTCCATGAAAATTTTTCTAAATAATCAATAACGATCACAAGATTTTCTACGTATAAATCTATAAATGATAATTAAAGATCACAAGATTTTCTAGAGAAAAATCAATAAATTATCAGGACTTTCTAAAGTAAAATCTCAAATGTTTAAAATAATCGTTAGGGACCAAAATATTTTTATAGAAAAAAATTTTAAATAATTTAATGATCGCTAGGATTACAAGATCTTTAGTAGAGAAATTTTTTAATCATCGTTATTCTATAGAAAAATGTCTATATGATCATTGACGATCAAACTATTTTCTATAAAAAAATCTAGAAATCGCTAACGATCTGGAGATTTTCTATGGACAAATCTATAAATGATCTTAACGACCTTAGATCTATAAATGATCGTCAACGATCACAGGACTTTCTAAAGTAAAATCACAAGATTTTCTATGGAAAAATCTATAAGAGATTGTTAAGAATTTTTTCTTAATCATTAACGATCATATAATTTTCTTTATATCATATAAATTTCTTTTTTATCATCTATACATATGATCGTTAATGATCACGAAATATTCTATAGAAAGTGATCGTCAATGATCACACGATTTTCTTTAGGAAAATCTCCAAATGATCCTCAATGATCACAAGACTTTCAAAAGTAATATATTTAAATGATCGTTAACGGCCAAAAGATTTTCTATGAAAAAATCTTAAGTGATCGTTAACGATCTCTAGATTTTCTATACACATTTTCTCAATAATCAATAACGATTACAGGATTTTCTATAGACAAATCTCTAAAACATCGTTAATGATCGCATGATTTTCTATGGAAAAATCTGTGAATGATCATTAAAGATCACACGATTTTCTATAGTAAAAATCACACGAAAAATCTTTAACTGGTCGTTAACGAACATATAACTTGAAAATAACAATGACTTCGAAAACATTATAAATAAATTACTTGAAATTTTATTTGCTTCTTTTGAATTGAAATTGTCATTAAAAATAATATACAACAAATGGTGTAGTTTTTAGAAAACAATCTTTATCTAAGTATATACATAAGTTTGAGTATAAAACACTCATGAATATCTAAGAAAAAATTTCTACTAAATAAAATGCAATAAAAAAAAAAAAAACAACAAAAATTAAAGAAATAATAAGAAGCACAAAATGTTAATATAATGAAAGAAATCAAGAATACAAATAAATCCTTTTTTATGGCGAACAAAATTCAAATTAACTTTTCATCTCATTTTAACAGCTTCTTAAGACTCTTCATGGTATCCGCTATTAATGACTCGTTGTCTGTCTGTCCGTCTAACTGTCTGTCCTGCCTGTCATTTCATAGAAACTAACAATGTAAGTAAAATATGTATGTATATGAGTATAAGTTAGTAAAAGTTGTCTGTATGTAAGTGTATAAGTTCCTAATAAATTTTGTTTGTCTTTTTGCTGAAGCAAAAATATTTAATTTGGCTCATAATGAGCAGACCCCAATATTTGAAGATAGAAAAACAAACACACGAGCAAAAGTTGAGTAAGTGAAAAATTTAATGGTGTTGAAGAGGATGATGATGATGACATTATATATGAACGTACATATATAAACTGTCATTTCCAAAGACAAACAAAACAAACAGACTAAAAAGACAGTTAGACGGAAAGTTAAACATTAAAACATAGATATATTAAGTATACTATAGACAAACATTTAGTCATTGCCAATGTGTAAAATTAATTGATTTGTACTCTTATACTGTAATAAAGACACACTTGAGATAAAATGATAAAAATGCTGATGAAATAGAAAAATAAAATTATAAAAAGAAAAAAAAAGAAGAAAAAACAAAATGAGTTTGAAAATTAAATTAAACAGAGCGTGTCTAAGATTTTATGTTCAAGATTTTTTATGACCTCACATAAATATTAATGCAATTTTCAATAAATTCCTCAACTTCTTATATTTCGAACTTGTTCTGCTGTTATTTTACTGCTTAAGTTGTAAAAAAGAAACAGACGAAAAAAAGTTGTTGAATTAATTTCGCTTACAAAACTTGTGGCAGAAAATGCGCGCTATAAAGCAACGGAAAAGGAAGAGAATTTTTGGCTATGAGATGGGGAAGCGGATTGTTTTAAGTTGTAGTGAAGAAAAAAAAAAAAAAACCAAACACTGTAAAGCGTATATTTTTTAAATCTATCTGTAAGCAATTTCCTTTTTTTAATTTACTTAGTATAAAAATATATTCATTATATTTTTCTGCGCTTCTCATACATATACTTTTCAATCTTTATTCAACTTGTTAAAGAAATTTTATTAGTGCGTGCCACTGATTTATAGTTGATATATAAACTATTCGGTTTTGTTGCTAAAAGGAAGTTTTATTTACACGGTGATACAATTACTTATGCTTTTACTTAATTTTTGGATAACAAGTCTTCTCATCTAGGATTTTGATCTTCAATAATAAAATTAAACATTCTTATTGCGATCATTGGCGATCAATGAATATTCAGCAGAAATGTTTTTGTGATATTTAAGGAAAAATATATTCTCTAGATTATCACTGGATTTTATATTGAAAGTTTTGTGTATGATCGCTGACAAACACAAAATTTTACTAAAAAAGTAGCTAGTGATCTGCAGATCTTGTTGTATTGTCTCTTTGTGAACGTTAAAGATCACTAAACATTAATTTGCAATTTGTATGATCACTATAGATCACTTGATATTCTTTAGAAAAGTCTATTTGTGATCGTATAGGATCACCAGATTTTCTATAGAAAATTGTGTTTGTATTTGCTTACGATCATCAATTTTTTAATAGAAAAGTCTGATTAAGATCGTTTAGATTTTGTTTAGTAATTGCTGTGTGTGATTGTTGAAGATAAGTTGAGTTTCTGCAAAAAAGTTTGATGGTGAAAGTTGACGGTCAACAGCTTTGTTATTGAAAAGTTTGTTTGTTCGATCAACAATGCCCGAGATTTTCTGATTTTTTTTTTGTTTTTTTTTGTGGATCACCAGGTTCTTTTTTTAGTAAACTTAGTTTCTTATTTCTTAAAATCGTCTGCATGTTAGAGATCGTTTAGATTTCCTATATTAAAAGATATTTTTGATTTCTGATGATCATCAGATTTTTTTATAGTAAACTCTGTGTGAAATAATTAACGATCGCTAAATTTTCTAGAGAAAACTTTGTCTTACTTAGATTTTCTCTTAAAAACTTTATGCGCTAGCGATGACAAGATTAAAAAATTATATTATTTTTTTTAGTGATCGTATGATCATTTCTGCCTTTTCTATAGATTTTCTCTTAAAAACTTTATACGCTCGGTGATGACGAGATTGTAGAAATTATATCATGAACTGTAGCGATCGTAAGATAACTTCTTTCTTTTTTATAGAAAAATCACTTTGCGATCCTTTACGATCACCGGATTTTCTATAGAAAAGTCTTTTGAGATCGTTTAGATGTTGCATGCTTGTGAACATTGACGATCGTCAGATTTTATATAGTAACATTTGTTCAGAGTCGTTACTTTGACGGTCGCGTTGGCAATAAGCAGATTTTCTATGAAAAAAATTATAGCAAGATCTTTAGCGATCACTAGAGTTTAATCTTTGTATTCGGTTAAAATTTAAAACTATATATTTTTTTTTATGCTATCATATTAGAAAATTTCCATTTATTGCTGTTGCTGCTTCAACGTGATAATTTTTTATTTCTTACAAACGTAACCTCCTTATTTCACTCTCTTTCTCGTCCTTTATTTTAGTTTTAAAGTTAATAGTTTTTCAAAAAATAATTTCCGTTTTTGTTTTCATTTTGTTTTTGTAATATTGCTTAGTGATGGTGTGTGTACTCTTTGTCCCTGTGTTCTCTACAAGCTTTAGCTTTTAACTTTATATTGCTGTACTTGTTCTTGTTGTTGTTGTTCAAATTCTATTTAAAGGTAAGTTTTACCTTTGATGTTGTTAAAGATGAGAAGATGTGAAAAATGCCAAGAAGAAGAGGGAGTAAGAAAAAAGAAAAACAATTTATGTATATGTAATAAGCAGCATGCTGATGCATGTTGTTTATTTTGATGTGTTTTTAAAGAAATCTTGTTGTTGCTGTTGTATTCTACCTGTAAAGTTATGTATGTTGTACGTGTTTTGCAACACTTCTCGGTTTTTTATTCTTCTTTATAAATAAAAATCAAATTCATATTTTCTAGATTTTTTTGTTGTTGTAGTTTGTTTGCACTATTTACCAGGGAAATTTTTTTTATACATAATTTATATATAAGTGTAGTGTACATCCTTCGAGGGGTAAATGTAGTTAAAAGTAATAAATATTAAAAACAAATACATATATTGCAATTTTCTCTTGATGATGAAATGAGAAAAAAAATAAAATATTAAAAGGAAAATAAAAAAGGGAGTTTTAACTAAAGTTATTTAGTTTAATAGAAAATGTTTGCTTATTGGATTGGTATTTATAATTTAAATTGAATATGCATTTATAATACATTACTAAAATATTTAAGCATTTTTTTAAGTAGTAGCATTTATTGCCACAAATCTTTTTGTTGAAATTCACTTATCATATACTTAACATATTTTGTGAACAGTTGTATGAAATTTAGGGGAAAAAATCTAAAATATTAAAGTGAAGAAAAAAATGGCTACAAAAATATTGTAAAAGGCCACTTGAATAAATAACGAATACCAAAAATCTTACCAACATATGCAATTTAACTTTTTAAAAATAATAATAATAAAAAAAACAATGTAATAAGTAAGATGCAGGAAGGATGTGTGGAAGGGGAAAGAAAAACAACAAGAAAATGCCCTTAAGTTAAAGTAAACTGCAACTAACACTTGTATGTACGTACATATGTATATGCATTACATATGCCACTACATACATATTTATCATACAAACATATAGTGATTTCCTCACGAAGGACATGTTGTTGAAACAGTGTTTTCAATTTAAGATTTTCGCTACGGAAATTAAAATCAAAATAGAACATAAAGTTTAAAGATTATTTACATTTAGTGATAATTGCCGATCTTCGAAAAAAAATTTAAAAAAAAATCTTATGAACTTTAACACTTACTAACAGATTTTCTTTTAATTTATAACTGATAGCTTAACGATCCCTTAAAAAACGTATAATTATAAACGATGACTTAAAGATATTTCTAAACAAAATGTTGTGTTCGTTAAAGATCATTTATATTATTCGTTAGAAAAATATTATTATTCTTTAGAAAAAAAAATTACTTCCAAAAAAACAAGTGATCATAAAATATTATTAGATTTTATTTTAGAAAACCTAAAAAACCTAAACAGTATCTTAAAGATATATCCATGAAAATCTTGTAATCGTTAACGATCACTTATAGATAGTTCTATAGATAAGTGTTGTAAACGTAAACGATCACTTGATTATTAACGATCACTAAATAATTTTTCTATAGAAAACGTTGTGATCATTAAACATTACTTAAAGATTTTTCTATAGAAAATCTTGTGATCGCTAAAGATCACTTAAATGTTTTTCTAAAGAAAATCTTAAGATTGCTAACGATCACTTACAGATAGTTATATAAAGAAGTGTTGTAAGCGTAAACGATCACTTGATAATTTTTTTTTGCAAAAAATCTGTGATTATTAACGATCACTTAAGAATGTTTTGTGATCGTTAACTATTACATAAAGATTTTTGAAAAAAAAAAAATTCTAAAAAAAATCTTAAGATTGCTAACGATCACTTGAAAATAGTCCTGTAGAAAATTGTTGTAATTGTTAACAATCACTTGAATATTTTTCATAAGATAATCCTTTGATCGCTGATGATCACTTAAATATTTTTCTACGAAAAAAAACCTAAGTTCTATTGAAAATTTCTTTAATCATTAACTATCACTTGAAGATTTTTCTGTAGAAATATTTTGATCGTTACCGATTATGTAAAGATTTTTCAATGGAAAATCTTTTGATCCATAAACAACAGTTAATGTCTGTGGAAAATCTCGTGATCACTTATAGATTTTCATAAATAATACGGTGATCAAAGGACTTTTTATTGAAAAATACTTCCATATTTACCCAATCACTTAGACAATTTTTTTACAGAAAATCTTGTGATCCTTAACGATCGCTTAGAGTTAATTTGTTAATTAAATATTTAAAAAGTGGTCATTTGCTGTCGTTTGAAAATTGTGTACAGATCTTTTAAAGATTTTCATATAGAAAACCTCAAGATCACTAATTTGTTTGTAAGAAATTTTTTTAATTATCTACAATTTGTTTCAAGTCAACAATAATACAGGGCGTATGATTATTGCAAATAAGAAATATAAAGTATACTTTTTTAAGAAATTTCTAAAAGGATGCAATCTCTAAAACTAAAAAAAAACATCTGTCTGTTACTCTTAGAAAACCTACATATACATATATGCAGCTGCAAACACAATTGTACAATTTTTGAGATGAACACTTAAGGCTGTTAAAAATATCACTGTCAACAAATCTCAAACAAAAGCAAACATATACTTAGACTCAACTACATGTGTATGTATAAACTATATAGTAACTAAGACTCATATAAACTAAAACTAACAATCAACCGCAAGTAAAAATATATAAATTTATAATAAAAAATGTATACATACATATACATATATATTATACAAAATACCGAAATGTATTTCTATATAAACCTACTATATATTACAGATATAAACATATATAAATGGCTGGCAATACTTAACCCGCAAAAGTATACTATACTTATGTTGTAGTTATCATACGTACCAACAACTGCACATATGTTAGTAGTTTTCGGTTTTTTTATATGATTTTTGGATAGTTTAGTTTAAGATGTGACCACTTGAAACATGATTGCATTTGAAATGGAGAAGTATAAAATAAAATAAACTTAACGAAACGAAATATTACTCATATCTATTATTAAGAGCTCTAATATGTTAGTGGCAGATTTTGGAAACTACTACTAGCAAATGTAGTACGAACTATATATATAAGTACTTTTATTTTTGTACTTAGTTATTTTTAGTTAGTTCTACTGGTAAAGGGGAAATAAATTTTATTTGAATAAATAGGTCCAATGATAGCAACTTTATAATTAAAATAAATCTGTTACGCTAAATATATTAAGATTGTACTTTTCGGCTAAAAGTTGAGCATAAGATTATGCAAAAGATGTTTTCTACAAAAGGACTAGTTATCTATGTTTGTGTATCTAACAAGCTACAAAATACATACATATATTTGTTTGATTTCTTAAAGGAATTCAATTAATATGCCTTTTGCTTTTAGTTGCTTGAAATTAGAAATAAGTTTAAAATAATAGCACTAGAGTATATACTATAGAAAATTTGTTTAAATCATATAAAGAGTAAACTGTATGTTAGGTTTTTAGCTTCTACGTATTTAACCTCTTCTATTTTGTATTCAAGTTCACTTGTTTATTTTAAGATTCTAGTTTTGCGATTAGTTAATGTTTGTTTTCTGTATTTGTTTAAATACAGGTTGTTGCTCAAAATTTTTGTTTCTTAGAATTCTAGTTTGTTTTCATATTTACTTATCTGTTTACATCTAAATTTATAAAAATACATTTTACATTTTATGTATGTTTGAAAAAATTTAACATTAACCCATAGAAGTGTGAAAAAATGAAATTAAATAAATCTTAAAATAAACTTAAAATTAAGGCTAGATGTAAAATTACAGATATTATATAATAAGTATGTGACTAGAAGTGAACTAGATTTGAACTAGAACTGAACTAGAACTGAACTAGAACTGAACTAGAACTGAACTAGAACTGAACTAGAACTGAACTAGAACTGAACTAGAACTGAACTAGA
>NC_060950.1:4590687-4592351 GCF_022045245.1 Lucilia cuprina
TTAGTAAGTTAGTAAGTTAGTAAGTTAGTAAGTTAGTAAGTTAGTAAGTTAGTAAGTTAGTAAGTTAGTAAGTTAGTAAGTTAGTAAGTAGTAAGTTAGTAAGTTAGTTACTTAGTTAGTTACTTAGTTAGTTAGTTAGTTAGTTAGTTAGTTAGTTAGTTTGTTAGTTAGTTAGTTAGTAAGTTAGTTAGTTAGTTAGTTAGTTAGTTAGTTAGTTAGTTAGTTAGTTAGTTAGTTAGTTAGTTAGTTAGTTAGTTAGTTAGTTAGTTAGTTAGTTAGTAAGTTAGTTAGTTAAGGAGGGCTTAGTAAGTGTATATTAAATAAACTTATTTAATACTCCAGGTATACCTGGAACAAGGTATACCTATAGAAACCAAACCCAGGCTACTAGTGGGATAACCACTTTCATAATCTCCGATCAGTAAGGTCCAATCACGAAGTAAAGGTGATAAGTCTTTGCGATCACTGACCTTGTAAATCTCTCGCAGTCAGAAAACAAAAGAATGTCCTTGTCTCGAAACAAAGATTAGTATTCATTGACATATGTTCTTCTTCCTGTTTCCAACTGGTCATTAATTCTCGTTAAAAAATACATATATAATTTATAACACTTAAAATGCTCCATTCATTTTATTACTACATCTACAGTAATTACACACAGAGATTACATGTTAATGCTCTTACCTATATCCCTGTTATTAAATTTAAATCTCTTTTTATTTTCTCTCTCCATTTCCCATTCTTCTGCATGAAATGACATAAAAACCAACCATAAATAAAAATAGAATCTATAAATTATCATCATGCTTAAACTGTTTGCGAAATTATATTACAAAAAAATTAAAATTATATTTTATTTCACTTTATTACTCGTTTAAACTCCCGCGGGTGTTAGAGTAACAGAGAATAACATAAGTAACAACAACTTGTTATTTTAAAACATAATTTGCCTTTTAAATAATATGCTCTCATCTAAGCTAACCTTGAGAATTGACAACATTAAAATAATTTAAATTGTTACGGTAATAAAATTATAAACAAAAAAAACGTTAAAATAGAATATCTCAAACATTTGTTTTTATTTCAAGTCTATACGGAAAACCTTAGTATGTAATTTTTTTACCTTAACAACTTCAATAATATATTTTTTATTTATTTTTTTACATTTTAATAGCCTATTAAAAGGCGCGTCAAATGACATTTAAACTTTCTTCTGTCAAGATGTATTGGTGAAATAAAAAAGCAACAACAAAATTAAATAATATGAAAGCTTGCAGTAGAAATGAAGAATGACTGCCTTAATGTTTAAAAGTAATCGTCAGCTTTTTCTTTAACAACAACAACATCAAAAATATATTGTTAACAATTTCTGTTTATTGCCTTTTTTCTGAACAGGATTATGAAAACTGTGCTGCATATGGTTTGTAATAATTTTCATACTTTTAGCAGTCAAAATAATAAGTTGTACTTAATTTGAAAGAGATCGAATTTCAGATACACTACTTCAAGTGTGTTGAATGACATTGAAAAATATAATTCAACTAGCTTTGTGGATATAAACTTACTAACTTACTAACTTACTAACTTACTAACTTACTAACTTACTAACTTACTAACTTACTAACTTACTAACTTACTAACTTACTAACTTACTAACTTACTAA
>NC_060950.1:4592451-4598207 GCF_022045245.1 Lucilia cuprina
GTAAGTTAGTAAGTTAGTAAGTTAGTAAGTTAGTAAGTTAGTAAGTTAGTAAGTTAGTAAGTTAGTAAGTTAGTAAGTTAGTAAGTTAGTAAGTTAGTAAGTTAATTACTTGGTAAGTGCGTTGGTTAAATTAATAGCATACAATTTAGTTATGACTGCAACTAAATAATTGGCGATTGCAGACTTCTGCATGAGATTGAATTTATGTATGTGATATTATTTGTAATAACAGCAATTAATTTTTATAGCAATATAATTTAAATTTAACTGTGTTACAAATTTCTTTAATTTATTTGTTTATTTCGTAAATTTTTTAACATATGTGTATGTGTATGTATAACACACAATAAGAAACAAACGGATGGATAGACTCTTATTTATTAATTTTACACTTCCTTGGCTTCAGTTATTTTATGAAATCCTCTACTACTATTTATATTTTTATTATTAAAATTATTAAAATTTCGTATTTTTAAACCTCAAAATATGTACACGAAAATTTTTGCGCTATACCGGCAAAGGAGCCAAACCAACATCTTGTAAAACTACTGCAGTATTAAAGATGGCCCAAGTTATTTTATAGTTGTTGCTCCTTTTGTTTTTCCTTAGTGTTGATATGTAGCTTAACCGCATTAAACGAAAAAAATGGAGAAAAGCACCAGCACACACCTTGAAAAACCAAAAAAAAATATATATATATATAGTTATATGTATAAACAATATGAAAGTACTACAATTTGTTAAGAACCGAAGGGAAAATGTTGAGTTATTTTGTCCGCATTAAAGGATGTTGTTTTTATTTTTTGCATTTTTATGATTCCCTGCTAAAAATAGAAGAAGAAACATTAATCATATTATATGTGAAGTTTCTTTAAAGGAAGATTTTGTAAAAAATAAGAAATTTCTTTAAAATAATTAGATTGAAATATTTTAAAGCAAAAGCTTTCTATTTTCTACTAATGTTGTATGCTTTCAATTAAATATTTAATTAACACTTTAATTTTCCTTTAATATGCTGTGTTTATATTAATTTATGTTCATTGTTTTGTTAAATAATTTTACGTTTTTCTTTATCTCGTTACGTTTCAAGAAAAAGCAAAAGAAAAACTTTAAATTTTATAATTAAATCATTCTTTTTTATCTTCTTCGTTAAACATTGAACAAAAGATAGAAATCCCTGCAAAATCAACAAGAAAAAAGATAAATCGAACAACTTTAGCTGCTCACTGCTCAACTACAACAAGAATAACAACAACAACAAAAAAGATAAACAGTTACAATAACTTTTGATTTACCCTTTTCAAAAAAGGTAAAAACTCTTAAAAACTTAATGTAATGATACTGTATCGCTCTTCAGTTTAATTTCTGGTTGATGTTGTTTTTTTTTTTCTTGTGTTCTTCTTACAGGTTTCCTTTAAAAGCGTTAACAAACAAAAAAGGATTATAGCTGTGAGTATTAAAAGTTAAAAACAAGAGAGTGGAAAATTTTTTATACAATATATACAAACATACGCAGTTATAGAATATATATTTTTAAAAGAAGCAAAGGTAGCAAAGGGAGTTTTTAAAACAAATATCTTCGAGTATTTTGTGCTGTGACCAGCCAAGTGTTGAAGTTTTCGCATTTTGTTGCAAGGTTAAAATGATTAAAAGTATAGAGCAAAAATCTGAAAAAAGTAAATCCTAGAAATTTGTAAAATATTTACTAAAGTTGATCGAGAGGATATAAGAAATGAGCTACTATTAAAAATATATTTAAAGAAAAACAATAACGTGCCTGGAGGGAAAATTTTAAAATTCACTAGAAATACAAAATATACCAAAATTTAAACCACTACTAAAAATTTCACTAGAAATTCAATATTTCGCAGATATTCAATATTTCACTAAAAATTCGAAATTTCACAAGAAATAGTTTTACACACTTCACCCCAAAAAAAAACTAATTATTAAACCCAATAGCTTAGGGTACAAATAAAAACAAATAGCCCCTGTAAAGGAGTAAGAAAAAGTTTTTAATGATGACGGTGATGATAATAATGGTGTTTTGGTTTTTTTCCACATTTACATTATGTTAAAGCAGTGTTATTTGTGATTTTTGCTTAAGAATTCTACTGCAACTTAATGTAACATTAAAACAATAATTTTGTGGAAGAAATTCTAATTTTGTCTATGAAATTGTTTATTTTAAAGTGGTTTGCATTTTTAACAACAAAGTAAAACTAAAAATTATTTATAAAGTAAAACCTCTTTTACACTGTTGAAGAAACTTTAATATTTTATAATATGGTTGCGTCTTAGTTGGTGAGGAGAAGAAGTTAATTCTCTTGAATTATTTGATTAGTTATACTATGTTTCCAAAAACATTTGAATTAGTTAATTTGGATTTTGAATTACATCAGGCAATTAACCAAACACAAAAAATGCTTACAAAGAAGTTGTTGAGTAAGTTGATAAGAAAGATAGTGGCGAGAAATTAAGGGGGTATTAATAGTAATAGAAGACACTGAAAGACGGAGATAAGATAGTCAGAGAGAGATCGAAGTACTTAAACGGAAAAGAGTCTCAAACTCGAAAAAGTTACTGATCAGTGCTATTTGAGATTGTGTGTGTTGTCAAACCAACCGATAAAGGCATTAAGGTTATCTATTTTAGTCTTTGATAACTCTGAGATGTCCTCCAGAAATCGATGTCCTAGATACCGAAGTCGGGTGTTCTCCAGTGCCGGACAATGGCAAAGAAGATGTTCTATTGATTCCTCTTCTTCCTCGTCTTGACAGCTTCTGCAGTAGTCATTAAAAGGTAATCCAAGTCGCATTGCGTGGTTACCAAATTTACAGTGTCCAGTGATGACAGCTTTAGTTTTGCTGAGTTGGGTTCGGCTGTATCGTAGAAGATGGTCCGTGTGCTCTTTATCAAGCTTTGCCCATATCTTCTTTGTTTAAGTACAAGTAGGCTCATTTTCACAGCTTGCTTGTGAGAGTTCATTAAACATGTTATCTATAAGTCTTTTGCATACTCCTATCGGTGTACCGCAGAAATGGTCTATGTCCGAATCAAGCAATTGGGTAACCACCTTCACAGGCAATACAATTGCCTGTAGAGTCTCCGTGTCCTCGAACCCATACGTGTACGATGTTTGAATGTCTTAGTCAGTTATTTAGTTAGTTAGTTAGTTAGTTAGTTAGTTAGTTAGTTAGTTAGTTAGTTAGTTAGTTAGTTAGTTAGTTAGTTAGTTAGTTAGTTAGTTAGTTAGTTAGTTAGTTAGTTAGTTAGTTAGTTAGTTAGTTAGTTAGTTAGTTATTTAGTTAGTTAGACATTCTATAACATTACCCACTAACCTGAGAAAGCACTGAGTCCTTTCCTTGCCTTACTTTTAAGCTCTTTACGAAATTCCCTTTTCTCCCACTTAATTTAACTTTTTAAAATACTTGAGCACAACTCTAACATCACCT
The DNA here is from genome assembly GCF_022045245.1 of Lucilia cuprina. Classification (NCBI taxonomy): domain Eukaryota; kingdom Metazoa; phylum Arthropoda; class Insecta; order Diptera; family Calliphoridae; genus Lucilia; species Lucilia cuprina. Next base: position 4,595,907 of record NC_060950.1, read on the forward strand.
GTTCAAAGTTAACATTTTTCTTTAGTTATTTCCCCTTCAGCTTTTGCTTAGTTACCATAAGTGTCATTTTTAATAATTGTTATCATAATAGTTATTACTTACGCCAAAAAAGTAACAACCTAACTAAACTAAGAAACAAACAGAGGAAAAAATCTGCACAAAAAAAATGCAGAAAAACTTCAGTCCTTGCAAAGACAAACTCGTAAAAGTTTTTCGCTTGTTTTGCTGTTAAGCACTTGCTTTTTGGTTTCGTAAAACATTTTCCCTCAAAAGGTATAGAACCTGGTTGCTTTTTGAATGTTAGTTAGTTTTTTTTTTTTGCGCTACAGAATATCCATTTAGTTATATAAAATTGGTCTACTGTAACAGTAACAAAACTTTTGGAAAATCGTAGTTAAATTGAGGTGTTTCTGAAAATTGTTATAAAGAAAACTTCAAATTTTTTCATCTGGATTCATCAACTAAATGTTGTAGTTAATAAATAGTTCCCTTTAAACTGTTTTCTTTTTGTATACCTTATGTTTCAAAAGTTAACATATGTTTCTGCACTAGATTTTTGTTTAAGCTATTTTTTCCTACAAGAAGCTCATTAAAAGTTAGTAGCCTTTTTTTTTTTTTTGAGGTCCATGTTTAGCGAAAGAGGAAGTTTTCATGTTTTAAATTCCATGAGAACATAAACACTAATTTATGATGTTAAAGTTTTTTTCTATTCCACATGAAAAAACATTCACATGCAAGAAGACATACGAAAATTGCTTGGTGCACTGGAATTGAGCAAAGACTCATGAAGAACATAGTTCAAATTTAAGTAAATTTTAGACAGAAATTGAAATCTAAATTTTTCTTAAAATTTGAAATTTTTAAAAAAATTTTGAATATAAGGCGAAAAGTCAAATTTTCCAATTTCTGTCAAAATTAAAAGTTTCTTGAGAAGTTTTAGTAAAACTTTTATTATTATTTTTAAGTTTTATTAGAAATCTTCTGCAAAAATTTCAAATAAAAAGTTCTAAATTTCTTAACAAATTTAACTAGAAATTCGTTTCTGTCTACTACTGTTTAATTTAAATATTAAACAAACAGTTAGTAAAATTTTTAAATTACTCTTTTTCTAAAACTTATATCTACAGAAACATTTTTTCACGTCATTAAACAATACTTTAGAAATTTGTCCCACAACATCCTTTTCATTCAATTATCATTCTACAATGACAAGTTATATAAATAAATTTTGACTAAAAATATAATATTTGTCATTTATTAAGAGCTTCTAAATTAATTAAAAGCAAGTAAATAATTCTCAGTAATTGAAAATTTAAATAAATTAATAATTTTTAATTTAATTACACACAAATAAACCCACCTCCAATACTTCACTTCTTTACAATAAAAATGGCGCATAGATTTCCCGCCACCTTCATTTTATTAATAATTATAGACTTTGCTTACCAACAGCAGTCATATTTATTAGAGAAAATGTTTTGACACTTACTTAACTCTAGAAAATTTTCAAAGAGTCTTACTTATTATATTTTTCTAATAAAGTCTAACCAACAACTAAGTGGAAATCATCAATTACTTAATGTACACAAAGCAAAGGGAAGAAAAAACTGTAAATTATAAATAATAATGAGTGATACGTGCCACATTTGCCATACTAAGTATTTTTAAATCCACACAACCCACTCCACTGTGCACCAATTTTTGATGTGCTGTTTGATTTTTTCTTTGTGCCTCTGATGTCGTTGCTTTTTGGTGGTTGTTTCTTTCATTCTTTCATCTTTTATAGACGTTTTATACAAGTGTCAAATAAACTACAAAATCATAAGAATGGTGGGTAATAGTTCGGTTGTTCTCAATTTTCGTTGTTACTTTAAATTTTCTAATGATGCTGCGAAAAGAAGTAATAACAGCAGAAGTCACTTTTGAGGATTGAGGATTTTTTTTGGTACTTAAACCCACTTTAAGATGTGTTGTAAGAGCCTGTTGCTGGCATTTTTAATTGCCACATTATTGATGCATCATTAGTTGAGGCTTGTGTGTGTGTTCAACTGAATATTTTCTTCGTTTTGTGCGTCTTTAATTTAAAGTGAATTTTTCATATTGTGCTTAATTGGAAAAAAAGAAGATTTCTTTATTAAGAAAATTTATTTTGTTACTTTTTTTCTTGATTTATAATAAAATAAGGAATGTTCTGTTAGTTTTAGTTCAGTTCTAGTTCAGTTCTAGTTCAGTTCTAGTTCAGTTCTAGTTCAGTTCTAGTTCAGTTCTAGTTCAGTTCTAGTTCAGTTCTAGTTCAGTTCT
>NC_060950.1:4598307-4638780 GCF_022045245.1 Lucilia cuprina
GAACTAGAACTGAACTAGAACTGAACTAGAACTGAACTAGAACTGAACTAGAACTGAACTAGAACTGAACTAGAACTGAACTAGAACTGAACTAGAACTGAACTAACTTTTGAAGAAGAGAAAAACTTTTTAGGTTACCTAATATACAAATATATTTTAACAAATGAATGAAAATCTTTACACATGTTATACACAAACACAAATTTACATTGATTTAAAAATGTTTTAGATATTGCATTAGTTGTAGATATTTCACTAGAATAATTATACATTAAAACTAAATATGAATAATTTATACAAAAGTAAACTGAATTTACAGGAGTTCTGCATACCTATTGCAATTTTTTTTAGTTATAAACTAGAACTTAAATTAAAGAAATTTATTTTTAAAAGTTTAAGCTTTTAATCTAATGTTAGCAATAATTTTAAACATAAAATTTACATAAATATTATGTAAATAAGAATTTTAAGTAATATTTAAGTGTAATAACATTTTACTCATGCATACTTATGCAGACAAATGTATATGAATAAATAAATATTTACAAATAATATTAACTGCATTTTATAAGTCACTATACTGTTTTTATAATTGATAAATATAATTAAAATAAAAAGTTACATTGTCTAGTGTTATTACAGCCAGTTTAATTGAATTTATATGCAATTATGGCTTAATATGTGACTGAATTTACAAAAAAATAAAATCCAGTCAAAATAGAGCGAATAAAATATTATGTTTATATTAACATATTTTAATTTAAATTATAGTTAAAAATTATATACATATCCAACAACCACATCCTTTTTATATATAAATATGTTATGCCTATATTTACAGATTTATAGGCTTTGGGGGGTTTTGTGTATAAAAATTTAATTGCATTTTTAATTAAAATTTAGTAAATTAAACACAAATTATATTTAATGCAAAAAACAAAAAATTATATATAAAAATACAATGAAAAAATGTTGTTATTATTTATTATTTAATAAATTTTGTTAGTGATTATTAAAACAGATTATTTAACTTTAATTATAAGTTAACAAATGTGTTTGTTTATGGTGCAAAAAATCATTATAGTTATATTTAAAAAAGTGTAAATATTTAGTTGTTAAATATGTTTTTGTTGTTTTTATTAAGGCTGTAAGTCACACTGATAAAGTGATAACACGGGTTTATTGAAATATTTATGTTTGTATTGGATAGTTGAGGAGGTACTTATCAGAGACTTCTGTATTTTTTTAGTTAATCTAGATAAAAAATGATTGAAAAATTTTTAAGGCAAATAAAACATTGACATTTAAGTATGTATGTAATTTTAAAGTTGAAAAAACGAAGAACATATAGTTCGTAACTGAAGCTCTGAAATATGGACCTACGGATTAAGTATTTTTAGTAATGATCTAGGCTAAAATCCATGAGTTTTTAGATTTTGTTAAATTTTAAATTTTTTGTTATTTTTTCTACATATTCGGCGTTAGTGGGTTAATTTATTTTGTATAAGTTTAACAATTAGATGTATAATATAGTAAGAACTTATTTAAGTTTTTTTTTTATTTAAAGTATTTTAATAAATTTTATTAAATACAAATTTCGTTCAACATTGCGTATGATTAATATTTATTTCGAACTTTTTTTTAAAAGTAAATAAATTTAGTTACATAAATTTCATAAATTTTATAAAATATATATTTCTGAGAAGCCAAGACCTAGAGATCAAAAAGGAATAAAAAATATTTACTTTATATAGAAATATGCATTTTGTTGTGACACATTTTATTGAATTGACAACAAAATTTTGTCGTGAAAAAAAAAAAATTTGTGTTAATTTTGCCTAAGTTTTGGATTTAGAGTGATAATTTACATTTAAAATTTAATTTTACTTTAGAGAATGTAGTGTAAGATATTTTTTCAAATGAAAGCCTAAACTAAATGTTCCCCTTTACTGTTTTCTTTAGAGGCAAAAGACAAATTCTTAAAAATTTATTAAAAGGTCCTTTCATCAAGCTACTAATATATGGATACGATCTTCCTGAAAATGTTTTCTTTCGGTATGAAGATATTGACTTTTATAAATGCTGCTGAAACTTTTTTCTTTTTCTTAGTTCTTTTCTGTTATGAGTTCCAAGTTTTTTTTTTTATTTTGCTTAAATTGTAAATAAACAAATTAAGCTATTTTTTAAATAATATATAATTTATTTTCTTCAAAATACATTTTATAAACCACAAATGATTTGTTATTGTTATTTAATACCAAAATAAAAGTAACACAAAATATTTTTTTTTTCAAATTTCTCCCTAATAATAATGAATTGAATTGAAAATTTGCATAGAAATTGTCAAATAATAAACAAATCAAAATATCATCATTTATTTATTTATTATTATTTTCCATTACGTTTCATTTTTTTCACTTGCTATAACAAAACAACATTTTTTCTACTCGACACCAGATACTAACGCAATAACAGAAGAAAGCTGCCACCACAACCCGCCATCGAAAACTGACAATTTAAAATGAGTTTCATTAAATTTGTTTTCGTTTAGAATACAATGTGTTTTTCTTATTTGAATTTTATTTTTTTTTTAGATTTTTTTCTTAAAGTAATCGTCAAAATTGTTACAAGCTGATGGTGTTGGTTGGTGGCTGCATAAGAAGTTTGTTAGAGAGCAAATAACCCAACTTCTCTATATATTTACATTATTTGACTTTAAAAATATATAAACTTAAAAAAAAATTTACAACAGCAATAACAACACAAAATACAAATAAGTGGGAATACTATATAATCGGCAAAGAATTTTTAACACTCTACAGTCATAATAGCACATTGATGCTTAAACTAAATTTATAAATATTTGCCTACTTTTGGGAGTTTTTTATATATAAATGTTTTAAAACAGAATATGTTGGTATAATAGAATAAAATGTTACAAACACAATGATGACTTCATATTTATTTTTTCTTTTCCCCTTTTTGGTGTAGCACACGACTAAAGCACTGAATTTATAAAATACGTAAAAAATGTAAATCAACATTGTTACAACTACGATTTCCATAGAATTTGTGAAAAATCATTTTACTTCAATATCATTGGATATATTTTTTCGGTTTCATATACGTGAGGGGGTGTGTGTGTGTGTTTTTTTCAACATTTTTATTTGTCTCGTAGAGTTTTTACACTCCTTTCGGTTTTTCTGACTTGGTTTATATTTCTTTTTAATAGAGTAACAGTTGTATATAGACATACATATACAGCACTTATAGAATTCCTTTTCGAGAGTAGTGGTGGTAATATTTTTGCTTTAACTCTGTTCATATCATTGAAATTTTTTACCATTATATTTGTATTCATTCATTCCTTTCGATTGGTATATAAATGACTGTGTACTGTTATGTTCGGTTTTTGTTGTTTTTTCTAGGATTGTGCTGCTAGTATGTGTATGTGAATGTCATGTAATTTATTTACTTTAAGGATCAATTTCTAAAAAAAAAAACTGAAATTCTAAGTTGCTCGCACTTTACTTGATATAAAAAAAAGGAATGTTGAATTTAGAGTGTTACTTTATATACTGGGTAGACTGCTCTATTCAATGCTATAGACTGTTCTATACTCCAGACTTTAGACTGTTCTATAGTCCAGGCTATCGACGACTCTATTCCAGACTGTTCTATATGCTGTTCTAAAATCCACACTAAAAATGTTCTATAGTAAAGACTATAGAATATAATATAGTCCAGACTATACACTGTTGTGATTCTATAGTCCAGACCATATATGATTCTATAGTCTAGAGTATTGACTGTTCTATAATCCAGACTATATATTGTTCTATAGACCAGATTGTCTATAGTACAGACTATAGAATGTCTTGTATTCAAGTAAATAGACTGTTCTAAAGCTCAGACAATAGACTGTTCTTTACACCGCTCTATAGTGTAGTCTGTAGCTGATTCAATAGTCCAGACTATAGACTGTTCTATAGTCCAGACTATAGACTGTTCTATAGTCCAGACTATAGACTGATCTATAGTCCAGACTATAGACTGTTCTATAGTCCAGACTATAGACTGTTCTATAGTCCAGACTGTAGACTGTTCTATAGTCCAGACTATAGACTGTTCCATAGTCCAGACTATAGACTGTTCTATAGTCCAGACTATAGACTGTTCTATAGTCCAGACTATAGACTGTTCTATAGTCCAGACTATAGACTGTTCTATAGTCCAGACTATAGACTGTTCTATAGTCCAGACTATAGACTGTTCTATAGTCCAGACTATAGACTGTTCTATAGTCCAGACTATAGACTGTTCTATAGTCCAGACTATAGACTGTTCTATAGTCCAGACTATAGACTGTTCTATAGTCCAGACTATAGACTGTTCTATAGTCCAGACTATAGACTGTTCTATAGTCCAGACTATAGACTGTTCTATAGTCCAGACTATAGACTGTTCTATAGTCCAGACTATAGACTGTTCTATAGTCCAGACTATAGACTGTTCTATAGTCCAGACTATAGACTGTTCTATAGTCCAGACTATAGACTGTTCTATAGTCCAGACTATAGACTGTTCTATAGTTCAGACTATAGACTGTTCTTTAGTCCAGACTATAGACTGTTTTATAGTCCAGACTATAAACTGTTTTATAGGCCAGCGTATAGACAATCTATAGTCCGAAATATAGAATTTTCTATAGTTTAGACTTAGATAACAGTCTTTGAAATAGAGACATCAGTACAATATTAGAAACCCTATTCTATGCTCTAATTCAAGTGACTGAAATAATAACCTCTATTTCCTACGAGGCCCATTCATTTATAGTGTTAATGTTAAAGTCTTCTTTGACTTAAGAAGAAACAACAATATAATACAGAAAAATAACAAAGATCTTTCCTCATTATTAAAAGAAATTTCTAGAAAAAAATACGGTTTTTAAAGACTAGTAAAATAGAGAAAAAAAATCAATTTGTTTGTTGTTAAAAAGAAGTTGAGTTTTTTCTACTGCTATAAGTATGGCTTGTTATTTTATTTGCTAGAAAATAAAAAAAGTATCCAGCATCTTTTTCTTAAGCAGCAATTCAAATGTTAAATGAGTGGCAAAAGAAAATGTAGTGGAAAAAATCACCGGGAGTAAACAAATTAAAAACGATTTTTAAAAAATATAGAAGAACGAATAGAAAAAAAAAAATAAATAAATGAAAATAAACATCAATTCAGTTTTTGAATGAAAACTTAACGGGGAAAAATAAGAAAACCAAATGAATAAAAGTAGTATTTGTATTTATAAATAAAACCTAATGATGTTTAAAGAAATAGCGAAAAAATAAATTTGTTTTAGTTCAAAACTCACGCTCTTTTTTGCCAAGTTGAACAACAGCAAATAGACCCTTTGGCGTATGATGATTGTTGTTATTTATTTGTAAATTTGTTTGGTTATTTGTATTTGTATATGTAATTTGTATGTTTTACTATTATTATTTTATTTAATGTCCTTTAGATGGTTTTTTTTGTTGCTATTACTATTGTTGCTGTAATGTTCTATTACTAATAGTTACACTTTCAACCCTAAGGTCATCAATTGCATTGTAAAATTTTACATTATTTATAAATTAATTTGTTGTAAATAATTTTCATTTTACTAATTGTTTCTATGAATGTTTGTATGTATTTCAAAACTGTTTTCTATTTTATTTTATTTGTATTGCCTATTAGGGTTGTTTAATTATTTGCATGTATGTATGTAGTTGTGTTTCATTTGAAAATTATTTAGAATTATTTGTTTGTCATTGAGAGAATTGTTTAATGTTTAAATTATTTTAAAATATAGTTTTTTAATATTTAATTTTTGATTGGTGGTTAAATTGTGGAATATATAACTAATGAACTTTGACATATTTAAATTGAATTTGAATTTAATTAAATAATAAAAAAATGTTTATGTTTAGTAATTGATTGACAAAGGTAATTGGTATAAAAAGTACTGTAAGTATAGTTTATTATTAATATGTTTTAAAACTTTATAATTAAATATATTGGAATTTTTATTATCTCTCTGGTAGAAAATGACAAGTGAAGTTGTCAACATTAGATTGTTAGGACTGTTAGGACTAAAGACTGTTCCATAGTCAAGACTGTAGACTGTTCTATGGAACAGATTAAAAACTGTTTTAAAGTCCAGATCATAGTCTATTTTAAAGTCCAGTGAATAGTCTATTTTATAGTGCAGGCTATGGACTATTCTAAAGTCCAGACTATGGACTAATCTATAGTCCAGACTATAGACTGTTCTGTAGTACAGACTATGAACTATTATATTGTCCAGACTTTAGACTATTTTATAGTCCTGACTATAGACTATTCTATAGTTCTGACTATAGACTATTCTATAGTCCTGACTATAGACAATTCTATAGTCCTGACTATAGACTATTCTATAGTCCAGAGTATAGACGATTCTATAGTCCAGACTATAGACGATTCTATATTCCATACTATAGACTATTCTATAGTCCATACTATAGACTATTCTATAGTCCAGACTATAGACTATCTCTTTAGTCCAGACTATAGACTATCTCTATAGTCCAGACTATAGACTATTTCTATAGTCCAGACTATAGACCATTACATAGTCAAGACTATAGACTATAGACTGTTCTATAGTCCAGACTATAGACTGTTCTATAGTCCAGACTATAGACTGTTCTATAGTCCAGACTATAGACTGTTCTATAGTTCAGACTATAGACTGTTCTTTAGTCCAGACTATAGACTGTTTTATAGTCCAGACTATAAACTGTTTTATAGGCCAGCGTATAGACAATCTATAGTCCGAAATATAGAATTTTCTATAGTTTAGACTTAGATAACAGTCTTTGAAATAGAGACATCAGTACAATATTAGAAACCCTATTCTATGCTCTAATTCAAGTGACTGAAATAATAACCTCTATTTCCTACGAGGCCCATTCATTTATAGTGTTAATGTTAAAGTCTTCTTTGACTTAAGAAGAAACAACAATATAATACAGAAAAATAACAAAGATCTTTCCTCATTATTAAAAGAAATTTCTAGAAAAAAATACGGTTTTTAAAGACTAGTAAAATAGAGAAAAAAAATCAATTTGTTTGTTGTTAAAAAGAAGTTGAGTTTTTTCTACTGCTATAAGTATGGCTTGTTATTTTATTTGCTAGAAAATAAAAAAAGTATCCAGCATCTTTTTCTTAAGCAGCAATTCAAATGTTAAATGAGTGGCAAAAGAAAATGTAGTGGAAAAAATCACCGGGAGTAAACAAATTAAAAACGATTTTAAAAAATATAGAAGAACGAATAGAAAAAAAAAAATAAATAAATGAAAATAAACATCAATTCAGTTTTTGAATGAAAACTTAACGGGGAAAAATAAGAAAACCAAATGAATAAAAGTAGTATTTGTATTTATAAATAAAACCTAATGATGTTTAAAGAAATAGCGAAAAAATAAATTTGTTTTAGTTCAAAACTCACGCTCTTTTTTGCCAAGTTGAACAACAGCAAATAGACCCTTTGGCGTATGATGATTGTTGTTATTTATTTGTAAATTTGTTTGGTTATTTGTATTTGTATATGTAATTTGTATGTTTTACTATTATTATTTTATTTAATGTCCTTTAGATGGTTTTTTTTGTTGCTATTACTATTGTTGCTGTAATGTTCTATTACTAATAGTTACACTTTCAACCCTAAGGTCATCAATTGCATTGTAAAATTTTACATTATTTATAAATTAATTTGTTGTAAATAATTTTCATTTTACTAATTGTTTCTATGAATGTTTGTATGTATTTCAAAACTGTTTTCTATTTTATTTTATTTGTATTGCCTATTAGGGTTGTTTAATTATTTGCATGTATGTATGTAGTTGTGTTTCATTTGAAAATTATTTAGAATTATTTGTTTGTCATTGAGAGAATTGTTTAATGTTTAAATTATTTTAAAATATAGTTTTTTAATATTTAATTTTTGATTGGTGGTTAAATTGTGGAATATATAACTAATGAACTTTGACATATTTAAATTGAATTTGAATTTAATTAAATAATAAAAAAAATGTTTATGTTTAGTAATTGATTGACAAAGGTAATTGGTATAAAAAGTACTGTAAGTATAGTTTATTATTAATATGTTTTAAAACTTTATAATTAAATATATTGGAATTTTTATTATCTCTCTGGTAGAAAATGACAAGTGAAGTTGTCAACATTAGATTGTTAGGACTGTTAGGACTAAAGACTGTTCCATAGTCAAGACTGTAGACTGTTCTATGGAACAGATTAAAAACTGTTTTAAAGTCCAGATCATAGTCTATTTTAAAGTCCAGTGAATAGTCTATTTTATAGTGCAGGCTATGGACTATTCTAAAGTCCAGACTATGGACTAATCTATAGTCCAGACTATAGACTGTTCTGTAGTACAGACTATGAACTATTATATTGTCCAGACTTTAGACTATTTTATAGTCCTGACTATAGACTATTCTATAGTTCTGACTATAGACTATTCTATAGTCCTGACTATAGACAATTCTATAGTCCTGACTATAGACTATTCTATAGTCCAGAGTATAGACGATTCTATAGTCCAGACTATAGACGATTCTATATTCCATACTATAGACTATTCTATAGTCCATACTATAGACTATTCTATAGTCCAGACTATAGACTATCTCTTTAGTCCAGACTATAGACTATCTCTATAGTCCAGACTATAGACTATTTCTATAGTCCAGACTATAGACCATTACATAGTCAAGACTATAGACTATTTTATAGTCAAGACTGTAGACTATTCCATAGTCAAGACTATAGACTATTCTATAGTCCAGACTATTGATTATTCTATAGTCCAGACTATTGACTATTCTATAGTCCAGACTATAGATCATTCTGCAGTCAATACTATGGACTATTCAGTAGTCAAGACTATAGACTATTCTATATTCCAGACTATGGACTAATCTATAGTCCAGACTATATACTATTCTAAAGTCCAGACTGTTGACTATTTAATAGTTCAGACTATAGACTATTCTATAGTCCAGACTGTAGACAACTCTATAGCTCTGACTATAGACTATTCTATAGTCTAGACTATAGACTGTTCTATAGTCCAGACTATATAGTATTCTATAGTCCAGACTATAGACTATTCTATAGCGAAGACTATAGGCTAGTCCAGACTATAGACTACTCTATAGTCAATACTATAGACTATTCTATAGTCAATACTATAGACTATTCTATAATCCAGACTATAGACTATTCTATAGTCCAGACTATAAACTATTCTATAGTTCAGACTATAGACTATTCTATAGTCCAGACTATAGACTAATCTATAGTCCAGACTATAGACTAATCTATAGTCCAGACTAAAGACTATTCTATAGTCTAGGCTATGAACTATTCTACAGTCCAGACAATAGACTATTCTTCAGTCCAGACTATAGGCTATTCTATAGTCCTATAGATTATTCTATAGACTATTCTATAGTCCAGATTATGGATATATATGGATATACAGTCTATAGAATGTCCTATAGTTCAGTCTATAGACTGTTCTATAGTCTAGACTATGAGCTGTTCTATAGTCCAGACTGCTCTATAGTTTAGACTATGAGCGGTCTATAGTCCAGAATATAGATTATTCTATAGTCCAGACAATAGGTAGTTAAGACTATAGGCTGTTCAATAGTGGATTTAGAAAGTTCTGTAGTTCAGACAGGCTGTGGAATATTATACAGTCGATATTGAACTCAATTTATAATAGAGACTTTAGTCTATTCTATCACCGATAGTATAAGCAATTCTTTAGTCGAAATTGCAATGATAACGTATTTAGTTTGTCTAAATTAGTAATATTAATTACTATACTTCTCACATTTTTTCTTCAATTCAATAGGGATTAAAATTGACATTAAATTAAAATATCAAAATTTATTACTATATTATTTACTTTTTATTTCGAAGTAATTAAATTACATTAAACCATAATTTATGTACAAAAAATTTAAAAAATATATATATATTAATAAAAACGCTTTAAAATAATTATTCAATATTAAATAAACGATCAAATATCAAAAGCAATTTTATTGTTTTATATCAGTTACATAATTATTTTAAAAATATAAATGCTTCTACATACATAAATAGAGGAGTTAATAAAACAAAAACAACTATGAAATAAATAATAATTAATTACATTTTATTAAAACCACAAACATTTAAATAATGTTTAAATGTAAAAACTATACGCGTATAGATATTGTAAATTATACTAACAACAATTACAATTACAACGTCATTTATTATAAATAATTATAATTAAAAGCGCAGAAATAGTAAAAATATACGAAAAAAATAAAAATCAAATTAAGACCCAAAGGTATTTTTTTTTTATATAATTTGTTAAACGATCTATTGCCATCAATTATAATGAATATCGAGCTTTTGAGTAAAGTATTGAAATGTTTGTTGGTTTTGTCCGGGATGCTGGTTAACGGCCGCTGTTAAATTGTTTATTTATTTAATTAAATAAAATACACATACAAGCACTTGTAATTGTACATATATGTATATGCATATATTTATATATGTAAAATTCTTTAATAAATAATTTTGCTTTTTTAATCACACCAATAAAAATACCTTGTTATTTGTATCAAATACATTGTTTCAATTTTTGCGTTTGTTGTTCTACGTTTTTGTATATTTAATTAATACTCTTTATTAAAAGAGACGGTTTTGTGGTTTTTTGTCATTGACAACAAGAGAAAAATAAATGAAAAATAAAAGAGAATTTTTATTAATTTCATTCAAATTTTAAATTTTTTAAAATTAAAATTAAATATTTTAAATATAAAATTAAAATATAAAATTCTTTTTTAAAGCTTTTAACCTATGAACTTAATATTTATATCATTTTAAAACCCCCCAATTTTCTTTTAAACGTGAAAAGAAACAACTGGCATCTTAAGACATAAATTCGCTATTAAAAACTCCAATTTTGGCAAAAACTCAATAAATTTTCCTTTTACAGTGTTAAAACTGCAAATATACAAAATACGACACAATTCAACACAAAACAACACTTAACTTAAAATAACCAATAAATCTTGTTCAATTTTTGTTAAAAATACGAAAAACAAGCAGAAACAACAGGAATCATCAGAATAAAATTTTAAGAAAAACAATTTGCACGTACACACAATAAAAATGAGAAAAAACAACAACAAAAAAGAAGGTAGCGATAAAAGAAAAGTTATAGTCGAACATGACACCCTACATAAAAATGAAACTAACTAACTAACTAACTAACCAACTAACTAACTAAGTAACTAACTAACTTTCCGTACAAAAAAGTTATCAGCAGTAGATAGTAATTTGAAATACACCTAGTCCTCTATACGGCCTGTTGTGCTCTGCGTAACGATCGTCTCAGGTGGGAATCGAAATAACAATCTCCGGTGTACCAGTCTAGAACACTACTATCCCAAAACTAACTAAATAACTAATGTGTCACCTCGAAGAAAAAAGCAAAATTGGAAATTATATGTTCTTAAATTAAACACACAACACTATCCTTTCATCTTTGGTGTAGGGTATAAAAATAATACAAAAGAAAAAAAAAACGTAAACATCAATATAGAAAATAACATTTAAAGTTAAAAATAAAAAGAAGTAAAATATACACATTTACGGGTTTTATTTTAAGCTTAAGGATGTTAAAAATCTAGGAAAAACAAGACGCAATACTCAACAGCTCAAAATTTAAATGCTAAGTATGTTTTCCTTAAAAATATGTATGTTTGTATGCAGAATAATGGCATTGTTTGTGGAGTTTATATTTTTTTTAGCAATAAAAAAAAAAAAAAAAATAACAAAACATGTCACATCATTTACTAAAGATTGAAATAGACAATAAGTAGAAAAATAAACGTTTTTTCTTATATGACAAAAAAAGTCAATCAAAGTTTGAAACATTAAGCATAACGTGTTGAAAATTATAAATTTTTCATTTGAAGGAACACTTAATCTCTTATTTTTATAATTGTGGTTTTTGAAATTTTTAGTAATAAAGTATGATTATTTTCTTACTTTATAACTCATTTGATGGACCAAAATTTGTTTAAAAGCTTTAACATTGCTTTATAAACTCATTATACATAACTTTACAATCATCTATTTCCATTCCATTTTGTTTTAATTCTAACAACTTTTTCCATATGTGGCGTATGATTGATTTTTAATTAATTTTTTAACAACACAACACGTATACGTTGAGTTAGAAAATATAATACATTTTAAATTAATTAAATATTTGTTCGAATAACTATTTATTAAAATTCATCTTATTTAATAAATAAATTGTTTAAAAACACAAAACATTTGTTAAATTTTCTTTAAAAAATCACCTTGAAAATATACACAAACAATTTGTAATCCAATAAAAGTTTAAGAATTTAAAAGAATTTTACTTTTTCTTTAAAAACATTAAATTCTAAATAATAAAATAATACAATCAATAATCAACTGTAATAGTCATTGATGATTCATAAGCATTTTAAGATTTTACCTTAAAAATTACCATAAATAAATGTACAACAATATTGCTAAATGAAAGATGATATTCTATAACAATATAAAATTCAAATATTACTTGCATACTCACACACATAAATAAGAAAATATATTTATTATAAAATAAGTAACGACATTTTATTTTACATTTGTAGAAAATATTGTGGAAAATAAGAAGAAAATTGTATTAAATATTTAGTAAGACAAGAAGATATAATAACAAATCTGTAGAATCCAAAGGATTTTCATGACATAAATCGAAATTTCTCAATAATATGAAACCGGAGAATTTATACAAAATGTGTAGTGTACATATATACCATTTTACAAATGTTTTCATTTGTTTATGTAAGTAAAAGTGTGTATGTGTAAGTCTGTTTGTTGTTTTCTCTATTTAAATAAAAGAAAATGTCAATCATGTAAAATATGTAAATTGTGACATAAATGAAATTTTCTATATCATAACAAGAACGAAATTGACAAGAAAGGAACACTTTATATTATTGCTTCATGTACATCTAAGCAAAAACATTTACATAAACAAATACATTTTCAATTGCAAATACTAATACATACATTCTAAATATATGATTTAAATTTGTTACTTAAGGTAGCTCTTAATTAAAAAACTAGAATTGAACTAGTACTGAACTAGAATTGAACAAGAACTGAACTGGAACTGAACTAGAACTGAACTAGAACTGAACTAGAACTGAACTAGAACTGAACTAGAACTGAACTAGAACTGAACTAGAACTGAACTAGAACTGAACTAGAACTGAACTAGAACTGAACTAGAACTGAACTAGAACTACACTAGAATTACTATATTCAATAAAAATTAGTGATCAACCCTAATATATCTAATAATTGCAAAGAAATTTTGTATAAATATTAAGAAATATGTCATACCAATTTATACACAATCACATATTTACTCTCATACATATAAATATATATTTAGATGTATTTACAAAAAACGAAATTGTAAAAATGTGAGTAAAAGAAAAAAGTGAAACAATTTAAATTATTAAATATTAGTTCATACATACATATATAACTACATACAAATGTAAATTTAAATATACAAGTGTGGTAACTTAAATGTTAAATAACAGAGGAAATAGAAAGAGTAGGAGAATACCTTTAAAAATGTAGTTACATTCATTTTTATTTTGTAACATTTTTATTATTTGATAAAAATAGAAAAAAAAACACCTAACAAACCCTTTTTTGTAATTTATATATATTTTTACATTTTATTTTTTTAATGTACGAGTGTTGAATTTACAATTTTAATTGCATAAATATGCAAGAGTAGGCAAACGTTTGTATTATTTCACAACTCTTATATTTTGAACGAGAGCATCATGAAAAAAATCACACCAACATATGTGTGTTTGTTTGTAAGTGATTGTATATGTTTGGTAGTGTGTAAAAAATCATATAATTTTTGTAACATTTTTCCCTTTGGTTGGTAAAACGTGAGATCACCTTTTTATGGCTTTTAGTTTGGGGTTTTTGTTTGCCATGTTTTATTTTATATGTATGTGTATATTTTTATAATTTTTTTTTACAATTTTTAAATTAACCATGGATTATAAAGGGTGCATTATGTTTGTTAAGCTGTTTGCAACAGTTTGTAGTAATGGTAAAGTAGAAATGATTTAAATATTACTTTATATTTGGAAATATTTAAGATAGTGTTTTTGATCGTTGAAATAAAAACTATAATCTCTTATACATTCATTTATTACATTATAATTCCGACCAAGGAGACGATGCTCGGGAAAGTAATCCATAATTGAAACCATAAGGTCGGAGCTAGTTAGTTAATCAATCGTCACCATGATTACATGAGGAGTATTTCCTGTTTCGTCACCATCATTACCACTTTCTCGTTGTGTGATTTCTTTTTTCATTTCATATGCTAATGTAGAACAAAGTGTGATAGCAGATTTTGTTATATTTCTCATAGTCGTAGTCGGTGTTGAATTTTTACCTGGTTATGACACTTGTTTGTTCGTCATGAGGTTTGTGAATGTTTGTTCGAGTACATACATATGTTTGTATGTGTGTGTTACATGAAGCAAATTCATTTAAATTTGTTGTTTTGCTGTACATCACATCGTGGTATAAAATGTACATATTACTAAGTACAAAAATATTTTAAAATATAAAATCACACTCGCTTGCACATTTATGACAAAAACACACATCTCCACATATTCATAAGTACACTGTGGCATTCCATACTAGCCTCTCTCTGCTCCTCTTTTTATGTAAGTTTTTTTTTCCATATAATGCATTTATGATGATTTTTATTTTAAACATGTCTCTATTTCTCAAAAAAAAAAAAAAAAAAAAAAAAAAAATAAATAAATAAAAATAAAAATAAAAAAAACTGTTGGAATTAAAGTTAAAATTTTTTTGCAACTTGTTTTAATTGTTTGCTTAAGTTAATTAATTTAATTTTTTTATACATGTTAATAAATAGACACATGCATTATTTTTTTTTTGTCGAAAAGGCGAACTAATATTAAATTTCCGCTGTATAAAATTAATGAATTTAAATGGATATTTTAGTTTAATATTTTATTATATAAAGTTCAAGAGCAGGTTTAAAATATGTATTTGTGTAAAAAGGTTAATAATGTTTTTTTAGCTTGGTTGGTTTGAAAGGCTAATAAGTTGTTTTAAGAATGTCAGTAGGTATGGTGATGAAAACAGTAGTTTATAAATTTATATTTATTCTATTATAACCTCATTTAAGTTTTAAGTTTATTATATTAAAGAAACATATTTAAGCATTTTCTTTAAAGCTCAACACCCAATATTTGTTTATTTTTTATTTTATATAAGAAAAATATCTACTATATATTTAATTTTCTTACAATTTCTTATCGTTTACCTTGACCTCGACCCTATTTACACAAAAAGTCATTTATTATGAAGAAAAACTAAAGAAAAGATAAAAAACTCTTGAACATAGCCTTTACATGTAAATAATTTGTACAATTATTTTGCCTCAGCAATATACAAATATAGACGACATAAATATATTTACAGTTTAAGGTGTTTATAATGAACTCTATGAACAAATTTTTACTTTCAGTTCAGTTCTGGTTCAGTTTTAATTCAGTTCTAGTTCAGTTCTAGTTCAGTTCTAGTTCAGTTCTAGTTCAGTTCTAGTTCAGTTCTAGTTCAGTTCTAGTTCAGTTCTAGTTCAGTTCTAGTTCAGTTCTAGTTCAGTTCTAGTTCAGTTCTAGTTCAGTTCTAGTTCAGTTCTAGTTCAGTTCTAGTTCAGTTCTAGTTCAGTTCTAGTTCAGTTCTAGTTCAGTTCTAGTTCAGTTCTAGTTCAGTTCTAGTTCAGTTCTAGTTCTAGTTCAGTTCAGTTCTAGTTCAGTTCTAGTTCAGTTGTAGTTCAGTTCTAGTTCAGTTCTAGTTCAGTTCTAGTTCAGTTTTAGGGATTCGTTACAACTAAGCTCTACTGTGGCTAAAATATTATTTATAAAGTGCGTGTTTTGTATAAAACAGACAAATTTATTTAACACTCACAATTACAGACACAAAAGCAAACATTTAATGACACAAACTATGGACATACATATGTATGTATATGTATATTTTAGTACAAGTGTTCATATGACAGTATAAGGATGTTAAGGATGTTGCTGATACTGATGATGTCTGCCTCATAATAATGATGCTAATGGTGAGATGTTGATTTCATGATGATAATAATGATGATCACAAACAACACACAATATGAGCTGGCTAATTTACACAAAATTGTCCCTGAGGAACAATATATAGTTTGACTTCATTTCTTACATTATTAAACATGCAAAGGAAGAAAAAGAATGTTTGCTCTTTACAGATAAAAAAAATGTTGAAAGAAAAATATAAAAGATTATATACAAGGTAACATTGTTTCACCAGGGTTTCATGCAACATTTATAAATACAATTTATTTGTTGTACTTATTTTAGCTTAAAGTTGTGAAATATTTAAGCATATTTTTCAAGTTTTGTTTGAATTTGTATTAAAAGGATTTTCCTGACAGTTGCTTTTTACTCTGAGTATATGAAATTGTGTTAAATATCAGCAACTTGTTGAACTTAAACAAATTGTTATCCTATATTTTATTGCTTTTCACACTCATACACTTATATACATTAATAGTTATAAACTGTATTGTATTTATATACTTTTAACAAAAATATGTATGTATGTACTCCGTGTTTGTCACACGTTTACTTTTAACTACAATATTTTTGTATTGTGTGTGAGTATTTTATTTATTTCTTTTTTGTTCTCCTGTAGTATATATATTGTATTTTTTGTTGCTGTTGGATAACATGTTGTAATTCTACACACTAAATTGTCGTAAATCGCATTTCCTTTTATACTTCTATTCGAACCCATACATTTGTCGTACATTCTCATGCTTAACACTATATAAACACTTCCGTTTAGTTTTCCGTGACAAACATACTTTCGCTCTCCTATGATTTTTTTTTCAAAATTCTTATTACACACATTTATACACATGAAGATTGTAATACATGTGATCATGTACATATGTATGTATATGTGAAAAACTAACAATGATTTAGATGCAAAGTTGTGGAGAAAATAGTAGCGAAGTAGAACTAAAATTTAAACAAGCTAGAGCTGTTTTAGAAATTAACTAAAATATAACTAGAACTGCACTAAAATTTGCCGCTTAACAGAAAAGAAATTGAGGTTTATTGAGAATAGTATTAAAGATGTAATTATTTATTTTATTTTCGAAGATTTAAGAAATATTTCTAATGTTTGCTCTATTTTTTTCACCTTTACTAACATAACAACTAGTTGTTTGTATTCACTATTAAAACGTATTATTTAGTTAGTATTAAAGCTTACTAAACATAATTTATATGTTGTAAGCTTTTCATTATATTTTGTGTTTTTTTTTCTTTATAACATTTGTATAAATTTTTTCTTTAGTTTTTAAATAAAGTGCGATTTATATTGTGGGTATTTTTTCTCGGGATTTTCAACATATTTTCCCTTTTTACCCATGCCATAGTGAGTCAGACGGTTTTATCACAAAGAGTATTTGCAAAAGTGTAATATAATTTACGTTTGTTTGTGAAGTCTTCTTTTTTATTAACAGTTTTTTTTGATCCCTTTTCTTTTTTACACCCTTCAGGGTATTTGGGTGTTTGTAGCTGTAAAAAAAGAGGTGTAAGTAGTTGGCATTTTTGGCAGTAGTATTTGTTAAATTATTTTCTGTTTTTTTTTTGCTTCATAAATTTTTGTTGTTGTAGTTACCGGAGGAGTTTTGTTTTTAGTTCAAGGTTTTTTTTCTTCTGTCAGCATGTGAACTATTTGTCTGCATAAATGTTTTACTGTCTGTGCGGATGGATGTTTGGTTGGGCGAAATATTAGTTAGTTTGAGATATTTATGACAGCTTAAATATGGCATTACATGATGTTTGGTGTTATTATTTCAAATTATAACAGGTGGCAAGCAGTGGTGCCGTTTGGAATGAAAATAATTTTGCGCTTAGAATTTTATATATGAGAAATCATAAAATTTTAGATGCTTAGTAAGATTTAGTACTAAGGGTGGAGTTTGAAAAGGTTATTGTACAGATTATAAATTAAATTACAGCTTACTATATGAGTAAAAGAAATAAAGAAATATATGTATTCTATTCTACATTAATTTTTATATTAAAAGTCTTAGTTCATTTCTAGTTCTAGTTCATTTTCTATAATAGATCTAATTAAGTTTTTGTTCTGTTCTAGTTCGAGTTCAGTTTTTAATTAGTTCATGCTTAATTCTTATTCAGTTTATTTCTGTTTTAGTTTAGCTTAAAATTTACCAAACATAAGTTTAAAAATCTTTATTAAAGAAATTATTAATTTGGGTCACGATTTACTTTTTTCAAATTTATTTCTTCCTTAATTTACATGCTTATTAAAACATTTAATGGAATTATTTTCACCAAAAACTTTTAAGTATGAAACATACATAATACATATGTGGCGTATGATTTATTTTCAATTTACAGTCAATAAAATATTACTTATACGTACCGGATACAGTCATTAAATCTTTTTTCCCCTAAACCATTTTTATCACTTAAAAACCAGAAACACTTAAAAATATTATTATTATTATTATTCTAAAAAACCAAATTGATATTAAAAAAAATACCACATCCCGCAGAGAGTTCTGGGTTGCTACTTGAAATCATTGTAAGCGAAATGATATCATTAGGTTAAAAATTTCGTAAATTGTTGGGTAATAAAAATATTTTATATCAATTGCATGCTGTGCTAAATAACTTCCGCTGGTCACATCCTGAAAGAAGAAGAAGTCAATATAAACAAAAATGAACTCAAGGATAAAGGAATGAAAACACACATGAAGAGGAGAGTCAAGTTAAACTAACGTACACACATATTGTTTCCCCTTGAATACACCAACTCAGTGGGAATATCTATAACAAAATATACAAATATTTATAGAAATACTTACTTTCTAAGATAAGTACATACATAAGTATGTGTGTTAAAAAGCATGTATGTATTTATGTAATATTTAATGCAAATAATAACATATGTATGCAAAGTAATACTTTTTTCTTTACTAATGCAGGAGTTTGTACATACAATACGTGCAGTTATTCTTGACTAAGTAGGGGTTTCCAGGAGTCCAACTGTGTATAAATATATTTTTTTTTCGTTCAAAATGTTAGAGAACTAAACACATCTATTGCTTACTTCCGCTTGAATAGAAATGCATTTTGGTCAACCAAGCATATAAAATATCCTTAAGATATGTAAGTTTTACATTTTAAAACATGGGAATGGCAATAAAACTGCAAAAGGAACAATTTGTTCAAGAAGAAAATCTTGGAAAAAAGTAAACAAATTTAAAAGAAACGACGACAACAGGGAAAACTTTACAGGAAGTTTTTCTTATAAATACACAGGGTATAAAAGTTATGCAGATTTTTCTTAACTTATTTTTGTAAAACGACAAAAAAATAATAAAATCTGTAGATATAAAGCATTGAAATAAAGCTGTAAAAAAGCGTTAAAGCGTATTTGTTATAAGAGATGAAATGAAAATATTCTATAAATTTTTATATGATTTTTATTCAGTTTTATTGCCTTGTAATCGTTATACTTAGTAGTTGGTAGTAGAGAATGTAGTGTTAAGATGCAATTTTAGTTCGATATATAGATCTTAATATAAATGTACTTTTATTTGTTGTTATTGCAGTAGTGTCATAATATTACACATTTATTTGTCCGTTGGTATGTTTGGGTAGATGAGTGTTATAACAACAGCAGTTAGTAGAATTTTGGCAAATAAAATAAAAGTAAACTACTCTTTTGATTTTGTAGCAAACGACATTCAAGTAGATTTTAAAGAAAGCTATTTTGTTAGTAAAATATATATATACGATTGTTGATGATGGTGTTTTTAAAAGCATACAAAAGCGTACAGTTCTAGTTCAGTTCTAGTTCGGTTCTAGTTCAGTTCTAGTTCAGTTCTAGTTCAGTTCTAGTTCAGTTCTAGTTCAGTTCTAGTTCAGTTCTAGTTCAGTTCAGTTCAGTTCTAGTTCAGTTCTAGTTCAGTTCTAGTTCAGTTCTAGTTCAGTTCTAGTTCAGTTCTAGTTCAGTTCTAGTTCAGTTCTAGTTCAGTTCTAGTTCAGTTCTAGTTCAGTTCTAGTTCAGTTCTAGTTCAGTTCTAGTTCAGTTCTAGTTCAGTTCTAGTTCAGTTCTAGTTCAGTTCTAGTTCAGTTCTAGTTCAGTTCTAGTTCAGTTCTAGTTCAGTTCTAGTTCAGTTCTAGTTCAGTTCTAGTTCAGTTCTAGTTCAGTTCTAGTTCAGTTCTAGTTCAGTTCTAGTTCAGTTCTAGTTCAGTTCTAGTTCAGTTCTAGTTCAGTTCTAGTTCAGTTCTAGTTCAGTTCTAGTTCAGTTCTAGTTCAGTTCTAGTTCAGTTCTAGTTCAGTTCTAGTTCAGTTCTAGTTCAGTTCTAGTTCAGTTCTAGTTCAGTTCTAGTTCAGTTCTAGTTCAGTTCTAGTTCAGTTCTAGTTCAGTTCTAGTTCAGTTCTAGTTCAGTTCTAGTTCAGTTCTAGTTCAGTTCTAATTCAGTTCTAGTTCAGTTCTAGTTCAGTTCTAGTTCAGTTCTAGTTCAGTTCTAGTTTTGATTCAATATTAGTACTTCACTAACCAATTTTATCTGTTTCGATGTTCACATACAAATTTGATACAATGAGCCTTGTAGCTTAACATGATGAATTAATGTTTTCTTTTTAATACAAAATTTTTACTGTGGAAATTTTTGCTTGTCCAGTTTGATTCCTTTAGCCGTTTGTAGTCTTCTTATAAAAATCCTATAAAGGAATTGTAAAAAGGATATGATTGATGCACATATCACAATGTTATAAGACCAATAATATAAAAAAAGAAAACGTTACTTTCCTCAAGGAAACTATAAGACTTTAGAAAAAGTTGAGTATATAATTCTTAAAAAAGAAAGAAACACTAACATAACTATAGATTTTTTTAACAAATTCGTTAAAAATAAAAACCTTACTTTGTATTTATGTATATATGTATGTGTTTTAGTCCTAAAGACGTTTCATATAAAAATTTGTAACCGGTATTTAGAAAAGGGACATTGAAGAGAAAAATAAAAAAAAACAACAGGAAATAAAGAATAAAAATTGTAATAAAACGTGTAAGTACTTGTAAGTTGTCACAATCCCAAATCCCTAAAAGAAGGCTTTTGGAAAATAGTTTGTTTTCTTTCATTCTTTCTTAGATACTTTCTTTATTCATTCATTCTTTCATTCATCTAGCCATTAGTTTGTGGAAATTGTAAAAATTGAAAAAGAATAGAATGTTTTTGAAATGTTTTAACGTTTTTTTTTTCAAAAAGTTGTTTAAATTTGTTTTGTGTAGAAAAGTTGGTATTTTGTCATACATTTAAACATTTTTATATACATGTTTGTTTTTTTTTTCATCTTTTTTTGTGTAGAGAATTTTACAATGATTGCCAACGATTAAATTGTTATTTGATGCATGTTGCTGCTGCTACTGTTGTTGATATTGATGTCCTTGTTGTTGTCTCATTTTCTATTGCATTTAACTTGGCTTTGAAGTAGTAGTATTCGTAGAATGTAAGGGAGTATTAGTGTGGTAATGGTTCTTGAGTTGAATAAAACGATTCGTTTTTTTAAGGTTGCCTGCATTTATTCAACTATTCTTTCATTCATTCATTGATATTGTTGCTTAAATTGTTTTACATTTTTTGTTTATTTTATTGTTGTTTGTTACAGCTTTGATTTTGTTGTTAAAGTCTGTAGCGATTGTTTAACAGTTTAGCTTGAATTGAGAACTTGAAGTAAAATTTTTATTCATGTTTTTTCTCATTTTGCATGTCAAGAGTTTTTTTCGTTTGTTTTTTTCGATTTATTTAGTTTTTTTAAGTATATTTCTTCAATATTTGCAATTATTTGTAAAACATTTTTATTGTGCTTAGCTGAATGAATAAATGGTATTTAGAATTATTTCTTGTGTAAATTTATTTAATAAAAAAGTAAAAACGAAATACTGGAGGACAAAATTCAATTGAAATGTTTACAATACAATTTCTATTGAAAAAAATTTTTTCAACTTATAAATTTTGTGAATGCATCATTAAATTAGATTTGATATTGAGAAAAATTTAAAAAAAGTTCAATACGAATTTTTTCCAAACTTTTGTTGCAAGCAGATAAAAATATTTCTGTATATAAATACTGAAAGAAGAAAAATAAAGAAAATATAAATGATGAAATTATTTATTATCTATCTATCTATCTATCTATCTATCTATCTATCTATCTATCTATCTATCTATCTATCTATCTATCTATCTATCTATCTATCTATCTATCTATCTATCTATCTATCTATCTATCTATCTATCTCTATCTATCTATCTATCTATCTATCTATCTATCTATCTATCTATCTATCTATCTATCTATCTATCTATCTATCTATCTATCTATCTATCTATCTATCTATCTATCTATCTATCTATCTATCTATCTATCTATCTATCTATCTATCTATCTATCTATCTATCTATCTATCTATCTATCTATCTATCTATCTATCTATCTATCTATCTATCTATCTATCTATCTATCTATCTATCTATCTATCTATCTATCTATCTATCTATCTATCTATCTATCTATCTATCTATCTATCTATCTATCTATCTATCTATCTATCTATCTATCTATCTATCTATCTATCTATCTATCTACTATCTATCTATCTATCTATCTATCTATCTATCTATCTATCTATCTATCTATCTATCTATCTATCTATCTATCTATCTATCTATCTATCTATCTATCTATCTATCTATCTATCTATCTATCTATCTATCTATCTATCTATCTATCTATCTATCTATCTATCTATCTATCTATCTATCTATCTATCTATCTATCTATCTATCTATCTATCTATCTATCTATCTATCTATCTATCTATCTATCTATCTATCTATCTATCTATCTATCTATCTATCTATATCTATCTATCTATCTATCTTATCTATCTATCTATCTATCTATCTATCTATCTATCTATCTATCTATCTATCTATCTATCTATCTATCTATCTATCTATCTATCTATCTATCTATCTATCTATCTATCTATCTATCTATCTATCTATCTATCTATCTATCTATCTATCTATCTATCTATCTATCTATCTATCTATCTATCTATCTACTATCTATCTATCTATCTATCTATCTATCTATCTATCTATCTATCTATCTATCTATCTATCTATCTATCTATCTATCTATCTATCTATCTATCTATCTATCTATCTATCTATCTATCTATCTATCTATCTATCTATCTATCTATCTATCTATCTATCTATCTATCTATCTATCTATCTATCTATCTATCTATCTATCTATCTATCTATCTATCTATCTATCTATCTATCTATCTATCTATCTATCTATCTATCTATCTATCTATCTATCTATCTATCTATCTATCTATCTATCTATCTATCTAGTTAGTTAGTTAGTTTGAAAGGAGGATGTATACACATCAAATCTTAAGAAATATACCTAGGTCTCTATCGGGACTGTTGTGCGCTCCTTAACCAGTACCACGGTTGAGAATCGAACCCACCTCCTCCGGTCTACCAGACTAGAAGACTAACCACTAACCTACCGGAGGCCACATCTATCTATCATACTTATAACTGTTTAATGAAAACCACTACGTTATACATCTCATGTTTTTCTTTCTCTTTCATTATGTGTTTCCTCAATTTTTCATGTAATAATACTGAACTGTAATATGCGTTTCGACTTTTTGACTTTCGTTTAGTAAATAATTTCATTTAATTAAAGTATTGAAAATAATTATCTCTCTTCTTTCTTTTTTGCCAAACTGTTAAGTATTTTACTGTGTTGATGCTGCTGCTTTTGTGCAGGCTATTACAATGACCGCATAAACAGATACTCAAACAATCACACACACACATACAGTTTGTTACAATTTGATGAAATACCAACAAAATGTTTCATTAAGGCAATTATTTTGTGGTTAATTTGTAGATAATGAAACTTTGTGGTTTTACATTGATATATAAAAAGTATGTTGTTGGTCTTTTTGTTCAGGATTAAAACAAAAAAATCTTTCTCACATGTATATATAAGAAAAGGCACGTACACTACACATTCATTAAAGGAAAGAAGTTAATGTTTGTCTTTTTATTTTGGAGGTTGGATAAAGAAAAGACTTCAACTAAATTGTAATTATTTATTAAGAGTTTAAAAAAAAGAGATTTAAATTACAAATTTAAGAATATATTTATTTTTTCATTGTAGAATTTTTGCAATTTACTTGTATTTTCCTAATATTTATTTGAAATTACATTAACTAACAAAGAAAGCAATTTCTTTTGCATTCCATTGATATTTTCAAAGAGACAATTACACATTGTATGCATAAATTTTGTGTAAATGTCAAGAAATGAAATAAACAAACAAAACGAATTGTAAAGGTAAAAGGTGAAGCGCTATTAAAGCAAGTTTAAAAATTAGAAAACAAATAAATATTAACGCTTACTTATGGAGTTGAATAAACTTTTATTTTTGCATTAATATATTATTGAAGTTTGAGTATTTTGCGTATTTTATCTCTAACTTCTATAAATTTAGATATTTTTTCGTTTGTATGTAAATGTTAGGATGATTTTATAAATGGGCTTTTGTGCAAATATGTAATAAATTATGACGCCACAAATTTAATCTAATGTTTACTTCCGTTATAAGTTATTTATGTTTGTAAATGTCTTTTGATATTCCTTGGCGTATATATGTATATATAAGTACTTATGTATGTATGTAGGTACTTATAAATACCCATGTGTATATACAATCATATTAAGGTGGTTCCAAATATTCTGAATATATTAACAGTAACATTCTCTTATATGTTATATTTCTCCACTTATTTTTGTGTTCGTAAAAATGTGATCCCTGTTAATACATAAGTTGTTGTTTATGACTGTATTTGAGCGTGAGTTACTCTGTAGTATTTGAAAGTTATGTGTGTGGGGGTCCTTAAATTGAGGCGCATTAACGAACATTTTCCCACATTCTAAGTTGTTCATGAATTATGAGCGTCTACAAATGTACCAGTCTGTAGTTCTCTTTTTTTTGCAGCTGGAGAAATTTGTATTTTTTTTGCCAATATTGTCTTTAGTTTAAAATTTTCCAAATGTATAGGCAAATGTGAAAATTATTAGTATACTAGCTATACCCAGTATACTTCGCAACTCTATTAGTAATATAAATAATAACTTCTTTATTAGCTTTAGCTGTAAAATATTTGTTAAATTTAAGCTATTTGGTATTGGTATTAGTTGGTGCAAAGCTTGTAGTTCTATTAGTTTCGAAAATATAGGAGTTTTTGTACTTTTTTCATAGATGTCACGCCCCCTATTTAAAGTCAACCAAATTTTATCTCAATATTCTTATTGATTATGAAATTTGTGTAATATTTTCTTAATATAGAATATGTTCTTTCCGCTAATCATTAATCAAATATTTTTAAACAATAAAAAATTTTATGTAAAAATTGTAAGTTTAGAAACAGAACTTATTAAGTCCACTATTAATAAATATTAGAAAAAAATGCCCTTTATGGTTTTATTAAACTATACAAATCTTACTTTTAGATACTCTTATAAACTGATTAAACTAACGGCTTCAACAAATGTATCGTTCTTATGTAAATCATGATTTAGCACTTTTGTAATCTAAGCTTATTATATTGTCTTTTTTTTGGCTATTAATTTCATTTTCCCATAAATAATAAAAACTAAGCACAAATGAAAGAAAAGTGTTACAACACATTTAATATTAAGAGTAAACAAAATGTTAAAACTTTTCTTTTATCATACATCATGTAGAATTTTGCTTAAAAAAAAAGAGAAATCTAGCGCACTAAGCGAACAAGCAAAAATGAAAATTGATTCCAAGGAAATAGCAAATATTGATGTTAGAAATTTAATAATTTATAATAGATGTACGTATATATGTATAAATGTATATGTTAAAACTCAAATGTTATAAATCAACTACATAGATACACATGTGTATGTATGTACAAACAAAATGGAAAAAAACACATACGCATATATTGATTAATAAACTTTATAAGGAAAAATCTGCAATCTACTAAACACACACATATACATACATATAAAGCAAAGTTAACCCAGACACTTGATTCATCTGCTATAAAATTACAAAAAAGACAAGTATGTTTTTTTTTCTATTTCGTAAAATACCTACATATGTATAAAATAGCAAAATCAGTTTAGATGAAAAAAAAACTACATATCATCACATTTAGTTAACGCTAAAGAAAAAAAGAAATGTAATATAAAATGACTGAAAGGATAAAATGGGAACAAAACAATTACTTGCATAATAAATCAACTTGTCATGTTTGCGCATAATCTGCCATAGAAAATTGTACACATATAAAAGTAAAAATGACAAATACATACAAACACATATGTGTGTTAATGTATGTGTATAGCTTTATGCATGTTATTAATATGTTGTAGGCACTAGAGTAGTACTTAGCCTTAACTAGATTGCATTTTTTAATCTATTTGGATATCTTTTAAAATATAGATTTTATTTTCAGAAAAATTTCAGCTAATAAATTTAAAATATCTTTTTAATTCCATTCGTATTCCTATTTTATAGTCTCATCAAATATTTACTGCGAAAATTGGTAAAACAGATTTGTCAAAATTTGTCAGAATTGGTAAAACAGATTTGTCAAAAGCTATTCATTCGAATTCTCAAATTGTCAATAAACTAGTTTTTTTAGGTGAAAAACAAAGATAAGTACCAGA
This sequence comes from Lucilia cuprina, assembly GCF_022045245.1. Lineage (NCBI taxonomy): Eukaryota > Metazoa > Arthropoda > Insecta > Diptera > Calliphoridae > Lucilia > Lucilia cuprina. Next base: position 4,625,439 of record NC_060950.1, read on the forward strand.
CTAGTCCACAACCGTGTCTCATTGTTTTGCTCAAAGTAAGGCACTTTTTATGGCCCTCAACTATTTGGGGCCTGGGTTGAATTTTTGCAAGAAACTTATCTTTTTCTCAGGTTTACATCTTTTAAAATGTTTGGAATTCTGAATATATAAAATTTTCAAAAATAAAATTGCCAAAAATTAAAAAAAAATATTTTTTCACTTAGTAACATAGTAAATTAGTTAGTTGATTAGTAAGTTAGTTAGTTAGTTAGTTATTTAGTTAGTTAGTTAGTTAGATAGATAGATAGATAGATAGATAGATAGATAGATAGATAGATAGATAGATAGATAGATAGATAGATAGATAGATAGATAGATAGATAGATAGATAGATAGATAGATAGATAGATAGATAGATAGATAGATAGATAGATAGATAGATAGATAGATAGATAGATAGATAGATAGATAGATAGATAGATAGATAGATAGATAGATAGATAGATAGATAGATAGATATATAGATAGATAGATAGATAGATAGATAGATAGATAGATAGATAGATAGATAGATAGATAGATAGATAGATAGATAGATAGATAGATAGATAGATAGATAGATAGATAGATAGGTTAGTTAGTTGGTTAGGCATACCCTAGCACACATACATACTTACATATATGTATGTAAAAATGTGTCAGATTCAGACAAATGTTTGTTCTATCTAAGTGCATAAATAAGTCCGTTAATCGGTTTGTAATTTTTACAATATAATCTTCCGACTCTATAGTTATGGATTGATTAACTTCGATTAAGACGTCCGTCTGTCTGTTGAAATTAATTTTCTAAAAAGTTAGTATTTTTTGCTTAGCAACAACGATGAGATTGGGTTCGTTTTTGAAAACTTTTCAAATTTCTAGAAAAATTAAAGAAAAAATAAAAATATTTAAATTTAACACTACTGTAAAGGATACAAATGATTCGGCACAGCCGATTGTAACACTTTTACTTAAATTTTTTTTTCATATATTTCCTTCAAACTAAAATCACTTACTATATAGTCTCCTTTATATTGCCTTTCTATAAATGTATATAATTGTATACTATGTGAATGTGTGTGTACCTTTAATAAAATGCAAATTACAGACAACTATTTTACTGTGCATAAATTGTGCGGTTCTTGCTGTTTTTTCTAGGATTTTTTTGCCTTTATCATGTTTGTCTTTATTCTTTTGTGAATTATTTATAACTGTATTAAATGGAGTTTCCAGATAAATGGGGACATTGACGATGGAGAGTGTAGGTGTTTTTCCATATAACAGAATAATCATGCCAATCATTATCCCTCTCTTTTGTTGCAAGCACAAGTGAATACTTTTCTCAACTTTAAGTCCATTGATTTTCGTAATCATTTGCAAATTTTAAGTATTATCAATTATCCAAACAAATTGGATTGTTGCAATCTTTTTTTTTTATTGGTGTATGAGTAATTTAATTCTGTTTTTTTTCAATTCTGGTTAACAGGGGGCATTTTTAATTGATTTTCGTGTTGAGTGTAGGAATTTAAAGCGGAAGGAAATTACTTTTAATGAATAAGGCTTTTTTGATGGGTTTGATTTTTTCTTTGTGAAAATTAATTATACGAATTTATAAAGTAGTATTAATTTTATTGTAATTGTATACAATTTTCTCTATTAAAGTAACAGGAATTTTGTATTATTTAGGAGTTTATATGTAAATGGTAAAATATTTTTTGTTCTTCTTATTTACAATTCTGGAAGACTAATAAAATTTCTTTAGAATAACATGCTATAGTGAAACCTACATAGATATAAATATAATCGACAAAAAATAAGACAGAGAGATAATAACAAATACACAAAGAGACACCAAAAGGCAAACATACGGACATGGGCATAAATTTCTACATAAACAATAACATATCAACAACATTGGTGTAGGGTTCAACTTTCTAAAATTATTATGAAACTTTAGCTTTATGTATTTGAATGTTTATTTTCATCAAAATAAATGTATTATTCCAGTTAATTACTCTATTATTTACCCGCACGTACGAATGTAAACAACACCTGAACAAAAGGAAAAAAAAAAACAAAATAAAGTTGAATAAACGAATGAATATCATCATCTCGGTGCTGTTAATTTTTATTTTTATTATTTTGTTTCCGTTTCTGGTTTTTCTGTTTGGTTGTCTGTCAGTCTGTCGCTTCCTCTAGTTGCTTGAATATTCATGGCAGTAGCACAGCAATAACAACAATAACAAAATATTGCCCATAAGTAATAATAATACTTAAAGATCCGTTTAATGTTGTGATGAAAATCTTAAATACACATTTACTCTAGCAGGAAGTTAAAAAGGAATGTATGAAATGAAAACAGAAGGACTTTAGTAGAATTTTCTTTTCTTCACAGTTTTATTTGTTTTGTAATATTTGCTCTCAAATAAAGACTCAGACCCTTTTGGAAAAATACTAAAGTTTTTTTATTTCTAACTTCTTTGGGTTGATTTTTTTGCGTTTTTTTCTTTTGTTCATGCAGGTGTTAATGCCCTCAACTTTTGTTTGTATTTATTTGAACTTAAAGTTAACACCAAAAAACTTTTCTGCACTAACTTCTTATATTTGTTTGTATATTTGTAAAAAAATATCTTATAATGCTTGTGTATTGTTATTTCTATTGTTTTGGTCTGCTGGTTACTTTTCTTAAGATTTTGCTTATTTTTCTTGAAACTGTTGGCAGTAGCAACAGCAACTTTACTTAGTAGTTCTAATACGAGTGGTTGTATGTAGGTGTTGTATTAAAATCTTGTTTTTGAAAACGTTTCATTGTATGGTTTGTTTAATTGCCTTTAAATAAACTTTTCTTTCTTTTTAAAATTTTTTGGTTTTTATTGTTTTGTTGTTTTAAAATAAAAGTGAAAATATGTATTTTTAAGAACAATAGCAATCTGAAAATATGGAATACATTTTCAAACATTTAAAGAAATAGAAAACTTTAAGTATGTGGTGGAAAAAGTAATCTAGACTATGTTCTAGTTTATATTCTAGTTTGTAATCTGGTATTCAGTCTAGTCTTTAGAATACTCCGTAGTCCAGTCTTTAGTCTAATCTATAGTCTAGTCTATAGTTTAGTCCTTAGACTACTCTGTAGTCTATTCTATAGTCAAGTTTATAGTCTAGTCCATAGTCTAGTCTAGTCTATAGTCTAGTCTATAGTCTAGTCTATAGTCTAGTCTATAGTCTAGTCTATAGTCTAGTCTATAGTCTAGTCTATAGTCTAGTCTATAGTCTAGTCTATAGTCTAGTCTATAGTCTAGTCTATAGTCTAGTCTATAGTCTAGTCTATAGTCTAGTCTATAGTCTAGTCTATAGTCTAGTCTATAGTCTAGTCTATAGTCTAGGCCATAGTCTAGTCTATAGTCTAGTTAATAGTATAATCTAGAGTCTAGCCTATAGTCTAGTCGTAGTCAATAGTCTAGACAAATCTACTGATTGCTTTAAACATATTTTTAATATTCATCACTTACTTAAAAACATCAAGCAAAGAGGAAATGTGGAAATTTAATACTTCTAAATTGAAATTATAAAAAAAATTAAAAACATTAATTTTCAAACAACCTCTACAACAAAAAACTAAATTAAATTACAAGCTGCAGCTGTCGTATTATTTTTAATGTTCTTTATTAAAAGTAAATGCAATTTCATTTGACCTACTAAGCGTATGAATGTCATTATTACTCATCGTAAAATGTTATTAATTAATATTGCTCATACGTCAGTGATTCACCAAGAATGTTTGCAATTACTGCGTGTGTGTGTGCGTGTAGGTGCGAGTGAGAGAGAGTTTTGTGTGGTATTTTTTATTTAATTTTCTTTATAATATCCTTAGAAATTCTATTATTCTAACAGTTAAGTTTACTTAACGTAAAAATAAATATGTATATATACAGCTACCTACGCATTAAATTCTTGAAAAGCTATATTGCACTCATGACCATCTAACCAATGTCAAATGGAAAATAGAAAAATTTTCTGTGGTATCTTTAAACATGTGTGTATGTGTAAATGTGCAGTAAGTGCTCATTGCATTTATTTTTAATTTTTTAAAGGCTTTCATTATAATTAAATTTCTAACACCGCCCAAGTATTTCTTCTAATGCACACATAAATACAAATGTTAAAACGTTTACATACACACTCACACATTCATGATTTCATATCTAGGTTCTGTGACACGCATAAATGCATTAAAAAAACTGGTGTTCTATATACATGTGTGTGTGAGCATGAATATCCCCGCTGTTCTGCGTAGTTTTTAAATACCTTATGATCATTAATTTACATATTGACTTGTCCCTTGGAAATAAACATAACAAAATACAAAATGGTGGGGTGACGACCACTCCGAACTGCATGTCTGAGAATTGCAAAAATTATGTTAACATGTGCAAAGTCTGCCTTAAAGAGTAAATTGAATTAAAACATTTACATGGAAGAATGAAACAAGAAAATAATGAAGATGGTGAAGAAGGAAAATGAAACCTGAAATAATGTTTTTTTTTTAGTTGTAATTCTTAAAAGTTTTAATAGCAGATTCGTATTCGTCGTTGGCTTCATAAAGTTTAATGTGTGGAATATTTTATAGTTTTATAATGTAATTTAAATATGAAGGTAAAAGACAGTTAACTTACAGTAAACAACAAAATATAACGAAAAATAAAAATGTTAAAAATTTGTATTTATTTTAAAGATTTTTATTATTTTTTTTAAATAATTTTCTTTATTTTATATTCCACAGTTTCATAATTGTATGCCTGTAGTACAGGCGTGGTGGTTTCGAATGGAACGATAATGAGAGCTTGGTTCAATTAAGAAATAAATTTCGTTTCGTGTATGTTGAGTGTAAAAATGTCCTTTATTGAGATTTTCTATTTTTTTATGTTTACACCATTTTGGGGTCATACTAATGTATATACATATAGTTATTGTAAACGTCTGTGCATGTCTGCGTTTGTCTGTAATATTAATCAAAATGCTTTTAGAAATCATTTACATATAATGACATTAAATGAAACATTAAACAATGATTGAATAAGGGAATACTTATTATTATCATCGTCATCATCATAATCATCTCGATCATTGACAGCAACATTATTGTCATCTTATATCTCAAGATACTAACCAACCAGCCAACATTCAGTCATTTCATTGTTCTCAATCATTCATTCATTCAATCATTTATGCATTCACCTGATATGTATTATAATATAATTAGAAATTATTTGATTATAACTATGAACAACATGAGCAATAAGATGGTTGCTGTTGTTAGATTTAATATGTGATTTGATTATTTGTGCTATTTGTATAATATGATCATGGTGACAATATATACAATTAAAAACATTTTATTTTATGTGTTTAAGACTTGTTCAATTAAAATTTTATTTTCACTTATATATAAGTATTTTTATTTAAACTAAATATTTTGTGTTGAATATGTTTATATTAAGGTGGCCCCTCAATTTAGGTTTAAATTAAAGTTTTTTTAATTCTTAAATTATTTGTCCATCAGAACTTTATAAAGATGCCATACTAATGTATATCCATATAAATTGTTAACTTTAGCAAGTTCCATGTCTTGTTGCCAAATAATGTTAAAGTATGTTAAATTATATCTCTAATTATACAAAAAAGTTAAAGAACGAAAAAGTACCAAAAAGTCCCCCTTATATGATTTAATATGGGATCGAACCAGAGCACCCCATGATCTTGTTCGAGGGAAGGGATTCTGATACACGATGATTTATAAATTTTCAGAATAAGTTTCTGTTTTCGCTCCTTGCAATGTTGCTGAGATGTTGAAGGAGTTTTTAACCTCCTAATTTTTAACTTATCGACGTTTTTTCTTCTTGCTTGAGTGTGTTGGAGTGTACTTTACATATGCTCCATAGAATAATTAAATATAGATCTGTGTTATTCCAAACAGCAATTACATCTCTTAGATTCAGTTGCCAAAGCAACAGAAGCCATCTCAGTAGTGTGATTGGGCGACTTTAAGAGATCTAGGAATGCACTGCGGTGAGTGTGTAAGAACAGAGCATTATTTATAGCATTAATAGGCTGCTTTCACATGATGTTTTGTTCCTCTCTTCTCTTACAAGTAATGAGCTTGTTCATGACACTTGCCATTCACTAACGGTGCTACTATGACAAGAGATTAGTACTTTGTACTTGAGTAAATTGCTCGGAATTTTCATATACGAGAATTGCCAGCAGCGTGTAAGAATCACAACTGGACGGTGGTGTGTCGTCAAAGAAGCTTATCCAGTGGCTGGAAAAGATCACCGTGAAATAAGGCCAATATGGCAAGTGTTCACGTAACGCAGTTTGACATTCTTTCACACATACAGAAAGAAATTGTTAAATCGACTCGTCCATCTATAAGGACTTGCAATATACATATGTATATGAAAATTATAGTGTAGAAATTACAAATGGAACGATTTCAACCATTTTCAATAGCAATCATCCTTGAAGTAAAAAATGAGCATGTACCAAATTTCATCAAATTGTCTTGAAAACTACGACCTGTAGCATCAGCACGAGGATTACATGGACACACATGGACGGACGGACAGACAGACGGACCTAACTAAATCGACTCAGAACGAGAGACTTTAGTATACTTTAAGGTGGGTCTAGGACCAATATTTTTGTTTGTTACAAACTTCAGCATAAGCGCATAATACCCTCCCCACTATAGTGGTGTAGGGTATAAAAACATACTTCATTATCTATAAGATGCATAACTGCAATTTATCTTTAACTTTTCCTGCTAATTTAATTTTTCAAAACCTTGAAAATTTTCTCCTTTTCAATACAATAATTGTCACATTTCTTGGGTACTTGGTACTTTTTCTCCTTTCTCCCAAAAGTACATTTCTTATTTCACACACTTATGCAAACATATTTCTTTAAACTTTTAAACTTATTTTAATTCTTAACAATTTAACTATAACAATTACAGAAATAAAGAAAATCCAAAAAAATTCAATTTATACAACAAAAGAATAAAAGAAACATTATCAAATGAAAATCAAAAGGAAAAAAAAAATTAAATAAAAATTTCTTTAAATAAAAATCTTAACCGCAAGTGTTGGTAATAATGAAAATTCAACGCTAAATAAAATTTAATTATGCCACAATACGTAATTGCTGCTACTATTCCTTCTACTCTACTTCTATGAAAACAGCTTTGCTGTGCTCCATATAGTTATTTAGCTGCATGTCCTTCATATTTACCACTTCAAGTGTTCTTTTCTTCCTCTTCTTCTTATACCTTGGCCTTGTTAGCAGGGAGCATAAAGATTGTATGATTTTGACTGGTTAATTAAAATAAACATTTCCGTTTATTTTTTCTTTTCTTTTTGAGTTTTCCATTTGGATTTTCGTTTTTTTTTATTACACTTTGTTTTTTTTTCCTCCTTCATTCTTCTACTCTTTTTGCTGTAATTTCCTTTTGGTTTTTAAGTTGTAAGAGTGTTAAGTAAAACATGTATCATTTGAAGGTAAATACAAGTAGTCGAGTGCAAGTTATTTTAATGTGGCAAGTGGCATGAGTATAGTAGTAGTGTTTGGACAAATGTTTTCTTTTTTTTAAAGGATCTAAGTATGCTGTTGCTTCTTACATTTTTATTTATTTAATTTTTGTATCTTGCAACACTTTCAATTGTTTTTGGGGAATTATTTCCTGTAGAGGTTTTATTATATAATAAAATAAACAGTAGTATTTTTAAAGAAAAGAAACAAAATTATATCACTTAAAACTTCTTGAAGAAGAATCCAGAAAGAATAGTTTATTTTTTCCAAAAAAAAAAGTAGCAGTAGTTTTTTGGCTTGCAGCTTTTAAGTCAATTATAATGTTTAAAATAAAATAAAAGCTCAACAGCTGTAGGAAAAACTTAAACACTTCTTCACTTCACTTTCTGTATTTTTTTTTGTATTTTAGGTTTAGAGTAACTATTCTGCTGCAAGTCCTAAGTAATTTTTTGTATTTTTCTTAAAGCTACCAGCCAGCAGCATTGAAAAACAAACAACAGCAACAAACTTTTGCAAAGTGTTATTTTCACGTAAATATTTCAATTGTTAGAGGTTTTTTTTCATTTTTTTTTTCTTAAAGCATAATTGTGTGAGAAAAATTCTGGATTTTTTTTCCATATTTTTATTGCACCCGAATGACTGATGGTTAGATGGTAATTTAGCGAAAAAAAATGAATAAAAAAAGAAAAAAATTGTGAAAATATAAAGTTTGAGTAGCATACTTTTCATTATAGTCATTTTAGACAGAAGTTTTTATAACTAGAAAAAACTGTATAAAAATTACTTTTTGTAAAGCTTGAAAATATGTAAATAGCTTTATGTTAAAAAAGTTTTGTGGCATTGTTGCTCATAAAAAATAGGGAAATATATTGTTTAATATTTTTTTTATGTATACCCAAGAAATGTGACAATTATTGTATTGAAAAGGAGAAAATTTTCAAGGTTTTGAAAAATTAAATTAGCAGGAAAAGTTAAAGATAAATTGCAGTTATGCATCTTATAGATAATGAAGTATGTTTTTATACCCTACACCACTATAGTGGGGAATCAGGCCTTTAGACTCATAAGTACGTTAAATGTTTTGTAATGTCAAGAAATATCAGCAAAAATTAGTTTTATAGAACAATAAATATAAAAATAAATATATAAACAATACCCCCATACAGACTCCCCTTCAGAAAATGACTTGAAGGTGAAAATTAACTTATAATTACTTATAAAACGATTAAAATCTACATAAATGACCTTGAAGTAGACGTAAATTCATCTACCAAAATTTATAAGGATAGTATTAGCCCTTCTCCCCTATAAGCCCTCTCGTAGAAAATCTCTTTTTTTGTCAACAATAAGTAAAAATATTCCACAATAAAACAAATTAAATGCTTTATTTAAAAAAAAAATTCAAAATTTTAACCTACTGACTGGTGTAGGGTATCATATGGTCGGCAATGTCCGACTATAAATTCATACTTGTTTGATTTCCATTTAAAACAGGATTTTCGTTAGGGCGAATAATCTTCTGAGTCCTTATAGATAGCGAAGTCATTTAGCCGTGTCCTTCTGTTCAGTCGTATGTATGAATGAAGCTTCTGTGACGACTCAACACCACCCCCCATTATGTTCTTACACGCGGGTGGCAATTTACGTATAAGGAATTACCTTACGTTCTTGTGTTATATAATGTCTGACCATTGCTGTGCCATTGCTTAACAGAGTATGAATAGAGTTTTCTCTGAACTTCTATCCATCAAAATCTTTACTCACCCGGAAGTAGGTAAGTAATATTGGATAAAAATGTAAGTAGTTACTTTTTGGGTAAATTACTTCTTATTTTGGTTCGACGATGACCAAAAAATAACTGGTTACAAATCTGCTTACCCGACTTTTCCGTATTTAAAACTGATTTTACAGTTATTTTTTATATTTGCTAGTCAATTCTCTGACCCAATGCCCCATTAAAACGTTATTTTATAATTCTATTTGAAATGGTGTCTACACATATGTAAATATCAAAATTTCTTCAAAAATCTTCCAAAATCGAGGGTTATAGAAACACTTACTAATTTCTCAATAGACATACGCAATAAAAAATAATTTATGTTATTGATAACGACAACTCATTACTAAGTAATGTATGAAATAACTACATTTCATACAATACTCAATACCAAAATTTAAAAATATTTCACTGGGACTTTAATCTATCATCTTTTAACCCAGCACACTTCTCATTCATAGGTGCACGGACTGGAAAGACTCGCATCGCGTTTCATTCATCCTGTATCATATTCCTTTAACACCAACTCATTTACAATGCTTGGTCCAACACTCCCTCCTCTGTGGGGTATATGTTGTCATTGGCAACAGCAACGAACTTGTCCCGAAATATAGACCCCCCCTACGTGCATCCCGAAGGAATCTCTGCTAACTAACCAGCCAAAATATTGTCCTGTATGCAACTGGCCACCCCTAGTGAACCACATCATCTGGTACTACGTAGAATATAGAAAACATGAAATTCGACTAAATTCTTTCTAATTTTCAAACTAAAATCTTAAAATTTAAATTTTTTAAAAAGTTTCCTCTTCAAACTTAAACTCTAAAAATCTGCATGAAAAGCTGCTAATAACATCTGTTATAAAAATTTCTATTAAATTGTATACAAATGCAACAACACAACTATTAATCATATCAACTGTTGACTTTGATTAATCATATCAATTCTAATTCAATAGTTATACAATATTTACACTGAAATGCTTCACTTCACACTCGGTACTCTACACTCCACTTTACTACAATTTCATTGCATTCGTAAAATAAAATAAAATTTCAAACTTGTTATTAAAGTCACACTTCAATGTAAGCAAATACCAAAAAAAAAAAAAAAGATATTTCCTGTTGCAACTCAACATTTTTATATATTTTTTAAATCTTAAAAGGAAAACATTCAAATTTATAGAAAAATAATAATTTATATCATGTTATTGGCAAAATATATTTTCTCTAAATACGTATATATTTTATCATGAATTTCCATTTACACTTGACATATGCATTTCATAGATACAAAACATGTTCAAATACATGAGAGATATAATATCGAGTACATGTTGTATTTTGTTTGATTGTACACCTAGATACTTAAAATGAATTTTAACTAGAAACGATGAATGCAAAAAAAAAAACAGGAAAAAAGGCCAAGAAAAAGCAAAGCGCTAAATAATAAAAAAAATGAAGGAAAAAGTTGAAATTTGAAATAAGCGAAGCAATATACAATTTTACTTATAAATTTCATGGCATACGTGTGCAAATCTTCTTTAGTAAATTGAATTTCTCACGCATTCTTATTATACACTTTTACATTTACTCACACACACACACAGAAGGGAACACACATGTTTACACATACACTTTTACTACATAATACACACACTCTCACACACATATACCAATAGATATAATTTTAAACTCGTAGAGAGCGCAGCCATAAACTATTTTTAAGATTTATTGCAAAAGTTTAGAGCGTGTAACAGGAAAATTGCTATTGCTAAACTGATGCTGTGATGTTGGTTGCTATTACTGCTGCTTCCCACTTGCTTATAGGTTTTGCCTTTAAGGACAGTGGGATTTATAGTAATTATGTAGAGTTCAAAGTAAAACAGCTTTACTAAAGATTTTTAACTAAAAATAGTTAATAAAACTTTTTGACTTAAGCTTTTACAAATAAAAACTTTTTGCCATAAAAAATCTTAATAAAGCATTTAATTGAAAGAGCTTTTTGAATTTCTTTACAGTATAAACATTTTTTTTCGAAAATTAAGATACGTTATTACCGTTTTAACAAGAAACCTTTTGTTAAGAGCTTTTTAACAAAAAAGCTTTTTATTACAAAAGTTTTTTATATGAAAATCATAAAAAGATTTTTTTTTAACTTTTAAACTTTAAAGCATTTTTGATATAAATGCTTTTTATTATTTAATTCAGAAACGGACTTACAAAATGGTTTATTAAGTTTAAAAGCTTTTAATCATTAAAAACACTTCTTAGTCAAGACTTATTTATCAAAAACATTTCTTGCAATAAAAAGCTCAAAATCCAATTTAACAAGAAAAAGGTTTTTTTTTATTAGTAAATGTAAGTTTTGTAAGCAAAAAAGCTTTTTGGTTATTTTTAAACTTTTGCGGTTAACCAGCAAAACTTTAAATACATTTTTAAAATTTTTTTTAAATATAATTTTTTTTTTTTTAAATTTCACTAAAATTTTCTATAATCAACTTCAAAATATTATTAGAAGTTTAAAATGTTACTAGAATTCGAATAGAAATTCAAAATTATTATTTTTTATTTAAATATCAAAAAGCTTCTTAAAGTGTAAAGATTTTCTTAATATCAAATATCCACTTTAATCCTACTGTTTTCGACTTTAGCTCGTTGCTGTGATGATATTGTATTCTGCTTGCTGGTGTTTTTATTCCCGTTTCAGCATAAACATAATCTCAGAGTAAATACTTTCCAAATAAGCTACATGATTTTCCAAAGTTAAATGAAAAAGTTTTAAAGAACTTTTTATTTGAAGGATTTAAATTTAATTTTCTTTTCAGCTTATTCCCTTGTATTTAGTTTTGCAATATTTAAAGCAAATTATTTTCTTGTCTATCTAAATAGAATTTTATTCTGATAGAAAAAAAGGAATGTGTGTTAAGACTTTATAATCTAAAACACAACAAATACATAAACACACATACAAACATAAAGCCAAAGTATAAAATATGTCACTGTAGTAAAACTTTACTTAAACTACATTCAAACTCACACCAAATGTTCTTTATTTTGGCATTTATAAGAGTGTTGTTGCTTTGTTGTTTATTATAATGTTTAATCTTTACAAAACTACAAACACTCACAAACATCCTCAAATGCTTACATAAGGCGTTTGCGTGTTTAACCTCAATGGGTGCCATTTGAAAAAACTTCCGCTTTTGCGCTCGCGCGCCTGCTTCGTTACAATTTTAATGTTTCCGTTTCTTAAGCGCCTCAAATCATTTAGCCAAGAAAATAGCAACACTTTAAGTGCAGCAAAATGCATCAAACTCCTTTACTTTCTTAACCACTCACTTATACATGCCACAAAATATTTATGTTACAATCAAAAGAAGTTTTCGTTTAAAAAATAAACAAACCAAGCAACCAACCGAACAACACTTGATTGAACGGAAGTCAGTTGGCTTTTATAGCCAAGAAAAGTTTAACTTGCAATTGAAATATGTATTCTGTTGCAACTTAAATACATACATAGAAGTGGTAGAAATTTTATATACATACTGTCTATGTTGTAATTCACTTTACTTAAGGGTTTCGACATGTAAATGAAAATATATTTATATGGTTGAAATATAAACTATTAATTTTAGTTTGATGAAAAGAGTAGTATGTATGGGCCAAAATCTTTTACTTTTTTAGTTTATTCCTACTTAAGTTCGAATTATTATACTTGTATTCCAAATTATACGCGCTTTATGAAGATGCAATTAAATTGACATTGAATATAAAGTGTGTTGTAAAAAATTAAAAATTTTAATAGAGATAAAAATATCAATGAACTAGTACAGAACTAGAACTGAACTATAACTAAACCAGAACTGAACTAGAACTAGAACTGAACTAGAACTGAACTAGAACTGAACTAGAACTGAACTAGAACTGAACTAGAACTGAACTAGAACTGAACTAGAAC